>NW_018736439.1:0-24948 GCF_002204515.2 Aedes aegypti
CTCTGAAACGGTATATTTTGAATGTTTGCGACTACTTTTCGATACACTCCTTACGTGGCCATGTGGTTAGCGGCGTCAGTCGTTTAGGCGTATTGTGCCATGATGTGTGGGTTCGATTCCCGCTCCAGTCGGTGAAAACTTTTCGTCAAACGCTACTGGATGTTCCGCGTTGTCCGTTGCCTAATGTTAGTGATCGTTCAGTCTGTGCAGCCTTTGGCTGAAGACGATGTAAATTGTCTATTGATTAAGGGGACACGGGAGACCGCGTTATTTTCCCTATCCTTTGTCTCACTCTAACAATTATCATCAAAACTTTGTGGAAGCAAATCTCGAGTTTTAGTGAACCGATGAAGCTGAAAATTTATTGGGTTGTGCACTACATATATAGAATTATAGTGATACATTTTCGCATCGATATATGGAGTGGTTCTTGGGATTTGCTTCTTGAAATGGATAGGGTGATTATGATGACGTCCCGTGCGGCCTTAAATATTGATGTTGTTGGAAGTAATTTGCGTTCATTAGCTGGTTTTCATATCGACACTGTATGTTTGATTATATGCTGTAAATAGACATTTTTTATATGTCATAATAAAATCATCGATAAACTTATGTTTACCGTCTTAAACACCATGAAATCATTTTTCCCAGAAAACTTATTAATTTAAATGAATTTCACTATAATACAACAAAATTTTGGTATGCATATATATTATGGTAAATTTTGTTCGAACGTTCGTTAAGTTTTTTCGCTTATCTAATGTGGATTCGTATAATTCAATGGATTTTTTTGTTTATTACGTACCTGTGATTACGTACCTTTCCATAGACAACGAAAACATCTCCTAGCTTACATCCTTCTAAACTTTTCACGAAGCCTGACTGGAAGGCTTTGTGCGCTTCGAGAGGCTTAATATTCCGGTTGGGTGCTCCACTTCTGAACGATACTTTTGTGACCAAATGACAAAAAATATTGTCGTAATCGACAGTCAATGGAATAACCTTTTCACTGAAGTCTAATGTGTACGGATTCACGCCGTTGACTTTCTGAATCTTTTCACGATAACGTTCAATATCTTCAGGACACAATCTGCGAACTTTTGCCGAGAACTGGTCGGAATTGTTCCTTAAATTCAACGAATGCATGTTGAAGAATTGAGAAGCTTTCAACTGTCAAAAGAAATTAATAATAATATAATTTTTACTTCAAGGCTTGCTAAGATGTTACCATAAAAACCGTAACCAAGAAACATCATAATCGAATCACCCCCGGATGATTTATAGCTAGCGAAAAAAGCTGGATAGAGGCTTTAAAGAGCCATGTTCATTCGCCTCTTACAAGTCCAATGGATGTAAAATAAGTTGACCAAATAGGATTGGAATATCCAGAGCCATTCGATGATATTGTCTACGATATGGAGGCACATAATTTAGTAGATTCCAATGAAGTAGTGATTATGTCCCCCCCCCCTCTGATTAAATACACCCCGAAATACGATATAAGCAAATCTCACGTAACTTCAAAAGGATCTATGTAACAATGAGAGATTCTTTTCTCTCTCGCTCTATTCCGATTATAACAGAAGCTTTTGGGAAGTTTTTCACTATAGATCGAAAGACGATGTCCTTGGCTAGAGTTTCATACAGAAAAATGCATCAGAAGAACTGGTAATCAACTGATAACATCCCTTAGTGCTATTCATCTGTGACAGCATACAAGCTCAATCGGTCCTTTTCAACGTTGTTGAAAGGGTTTATTGAATATTTTGACGTTGGATAACGTCTTACGGCAACATACTGGGGTACAATTTCGAAAAACGAAAATCGCTCGCGTCACGAAAAGTGGTTAGATTTTGACTGTTAATAACTTACTGACGCCGGGATAGATTTTCATGGCTCTTGCACTAATCGATTGGAAATTTTTCTACGAATCGACTCCAATAATGGAAACTATTGATTTATATAACTAAACTATTGAAAAATGGGTAAATATCGAGCCATGTCTTATTTTCAACAGAAAAGCACATTTTTCTTGCTGTTATAAGGTTTAAAATTTACATGTACACGGCGAAACACCTGTCAAAGATACACACGCTTGTTCAGATCTACTCAAAGTGAGCAGAATTCGACTTACTTTGGAACAAAGTGGAACTGCTCAAAAGTGAGTAAAACCATTGTTACTCACTTTAAAGTAACATTGTCAAATGTCAATATTAGAGTATCACATACTCACTTCGTTTTGATCTGAAATTTGCGCAAGTGAGTAGATGTTACTCACTTCAAAAATAATATTTTTGAAATAAATTTATAGTTTGATTTATAAAATCAGAAACTATATACAAAAAGCATAACATCTATTTTATTATCTCGTACATAAATATCTGAATAGTACATGACACTACAAGTAATGAAATTGTTATATTTGTGTCCAAATATTCGCTGCTCTGGAATGGATCCCCATAGGTTATAAATCTGGGGCCTTCCTAAGCCGAGTCCGCGGCTACAAAGGCAAAACCATGCTGAACATGTCTGGTTTCGATTCCCGGTCGGACCATCTTCGAAACTTTTCGTAATGCAAATTTCCTTGACTTCCCTGGGCACTATCGCGTACCAACCAGCCACGCGATTTTACGAATGTGAAAATGGACAACTTTGGCAAAGAAAAGCTCTCAGTTAATAACTGTGGAAGTGCTCATAAGAACAACTAAGCTGAGAAGCCAGGCTTTGTCCCAGTGTGGACGTCATGCCAAAAAGAAGAAGAAGAAGAAGGTTTTAAATATCTTGGGGATTGAGGGAAGTCATGAAGGATGTAGTTTGAAAATATGTTTGACCGAGCCTGTAGCATTTCCGTTATAGACTGTAAAGAATTGATAATTGGTTCAATAAAAAGTACGACGGTAAAAACTGTATTCTCAAACTTTTTTTCTTGTGGTTGTTCAATCAAAAACAGGAATTAGTCATTTTTACAAACTCCGACCTCGCTCCACTTGATATCAGGATAAATGATCCACATTTTAAAGGAAAAATATAAAAGTGTTGTAAACATACGGTTTTGATTTGTATTTTGTCAACGACGTGATGCTAGTGCTACTATAGGAACACAAATTAAAAATAGTGCTACTATAGGCACATGTGTTCCTTTAGTGGCACAAGCGATAATAAGTACAAACATATGAGTTTTCGTAGTTTTCATATTTTTCTTTACAAAACCAAGATAAATAGCTTTCATATGATGTAAAAATAAGATAACGTTATTCAACGTCAACTTGGTGGTTGTATCTTGGAAACAACCTCTTACTTTTTTTTCCTGATTCATCTATCATGATCTAAATCATGACAATACTTGATTTGGTTCACATAATTTATCCCACATATTCTCATGAAATTTGAGCGTTTACTCGTGGACACCGCTGCAGCGCCGTCGGACCGGTAATAACATCATAGTACTCAGCTTTGTATGGCATTTCTAACATCATCGATGAGATGGGGGAACACTTCTCAAATTCTCGAGTACGGAAATTGGAAAATGTATTAAAATTGCAACAGATTTTAAATACTGTTCACTAAACTATTTTTTGACTAGTTGTAATAAGCATTTATTGATCTGAAATTTTTCTACATGTTTGTTTCAATAATGAAATCCATTGGAAATGTCACATTATATAAGGCAGAGCATTCATATTAACGCTTTGTATTGGGTTTCGAATTCCGATTTCCAGAACTTTTACGCACATTGATCAGAAATATATTAAAGTTTTGCTTGAAGGCAAGACATTCGTGTTTTTTTCATTTATTGTAAACTATTGAAATAATGTTTTATTATCCATCCGAACGCGGTCCATGAATTTTCAAAGATATGTAAATGCTTAACCAGACATCAACTTCATATACCTTATGTCCCAGATTGGTCGATCAGAAGAAGGCGAAGAATACGAAAGGGAGGAACATCGTTTGCTATTCAAATTGTGTAAAGCATACTACTTCGACTGATTCGGTTCATTTCATTCAAAACTTTCGAGCTAGTAAGAGCTTCTCGTGATAATCGCAGTCGAGATACAATCCCGTTAGGCACCACTACAAGAAGCCTCATGATCGGCTGATCCGAAAAGTTGCCAATCTTCGGGTATGTGAATTCGCTCAAGATTGAGCTACGTTTCCAGATTTCGACTTAATCCCTGTGGTTGTCATATAGCCTATTTCCCAGATCAGAAGCGAAGGAATAGGCTAAATAGGAAATAAGCTATATGAAATTGATGTATTGGCAAGGGATTACAAGATGAGCATTATGCTGTTATTGCATACCGACGGCACTGCAGCAGCGCCCTCGGAAACATCCTCAAATTATCGTATTGTCGATTATTCGTAATAAATCAGATATTGTATGATGCTACAAGATGAATTAAGAGATTATAGCCAAAATGTGGTAAACACATTAGAAAAATATTACACAATAACTCTTTAGTACACATTTGTTGGCTCTGAAAAGGCCGATTGAATTGTTGAATTCGAAGTAACATGTACACATTTTCTTCATCACGGCGCTCTATAAAAGTTTGGTCGGGTTTTGCTTAGGAATTGCCTTCTTTTTTGCCTCCTTCTTCTCGGATGCCAGCCACAATCACAGTTTGAAACTGCTATGGCGGGCCAACAACCATCTCATTCTCCTGTGGACTGCTTCCTCTTCTTCTTCTTGGCGGCAGCGAAACAAGACCAAACGGGAGGGTACTTCGCTATCGATGTCTGTGCCTGAGAAGCACGCCCGGGTCAGCGCAAGCCGATCTGTTTGCCTGCTGAGATGCGATCCAAGCGGAGAGTGAAAAGCAAATGACGTAAACTTTTCTCTAGCACCCCTATTTATAGATTCGCTTTTATGCCTTGACTTTGGATTGAGGGCTAATCAAAAATGCTACCGCACTGTTGTAAGAGTCTGACCCAGAATGGGTTACATGCATGCCCTAATTCGCTACTCGCTACATAGTAACGCACTTGCGCTAGTGTCTATGCACGAAAAATCGCTAACAGGTAATGCGAAAAATATTTGTATGGCTAAATGCATTTATCGAATTATTTCTTTAAATTGGGAACTATTTTCGAAAAAATATTTGGTTCCGGTTGTGCGTAATGATTATGGCTATCACGCCTGCCAAATACTTTTTCGATTAAATCTTCCATTCAGAAGATATTTGAAGTTAGATGCCTTACCCCATACAAAATTTAATGAGAAATCTTCTGCTGATCAACTGTGGACATGTGCTAAGCAGGTAATCCATTGATCGAAGTTGTGTCCGCACTTGCCCTTGTGTCTATGCACGAAAAATCGCTAAAAGGTAACACAAAAAATATTTGTATGGCGAAATGCATCTAACATATTATTTCTCAAAATTGGGAACTATTAACGAAAATATTTGGTACCGATTGTGACAGACATTACCCTCCCCATTTTTTTGGCTATGTGAAAGGCGACGTGGTGAAAAATTGAATGGTCGCTTATCTGACAAATTGTTACTCATTGTATATTTAAAATCTGGTACAGATGGTCTCAACTTAATGTTATCACTATGTTCAATTAAAAGAGATTTGATTGTCAATAATGTTCCGTTGTCACCGATATCTAATTTTTCTGCATCAGTTTTCAAAAATGTGTCAGTGCTTACCTCAAAATTGTTATTTTCAAACAGTGGACTATCCTCAGCATTTGCTACCAATTTTGAAGAGTCTTCTGTAATTGTTTGATTGTTAATCGCAAATTATAACGATCGACCGTCATTTTCAACTATCAAGTTGTTGCGCTTAACGAAATCTACAGAAAAATGCACATCGGGCGCTTCGTGGAGTCTGACACTATCTTGAACTGCAAATCATAAATATAGTTATCAATTAAAATTTCCAAATTAAAAACACCTAAAATATTAAGTTTTGAATTGTTTAAACCTGCATAAGAATTTTGAATAGAGGGATGATATTGAATTTTATCCGAAATAAGACTGCTTTTGATCAAACACATAGGACTTCCTATATCAAATAGAGCTTGTGATTAGTGTTGTAAAAACCTAAATTTCTCATAGTTGTCAATCACGCAACTCAGCAGTCAAAAATCGTGGATGAGTTGGCTCACCTTTTTGACTCATTTCCCGTATTTCCACAGTTTACTCACACACGGCAATAATTTCTTGTTAGTCTGGTAAAATTACTGTAATCCAGTCGGGTTTCACGAGTTTTTGACGGGTTTTGCGACTGAATCATTTTTTACGGTTTGAGTTGATTGAGTGATTTTGCATTAAAATCTCAAGCGTGAGATTTGCGAAGCAGATCTCTAATGAGTATGCTCTCAAGAGAGAGCGTATTGATTGAGAATTGAGTGTGAGTCTATCAACACTGCTTGTGAGTTGCTATCCGTCTCTCATCCAGACAACACGTACCTATTCGTTTGCATATCGATTCTTTTGTGGTTATTTTGTTTCTGCAATCATGCCGGTGGCAAGAAAAAACTGCATTGTGTTGGACACATCGGTTCTACCAAAGCGGCCTAGCATCGCCGATATAAAGCAATTTTTAGATTGCGAGTTAAAACTGGATATGACGGTGGTGAAAAGCATCCAAATGCACAACGTGAAGCACGTAGTCTATTTGGCAATGCATAGTGAGGATGTAGCTGCCAAAATCGCTTCAAATCACCACTTGAAGCATTTCATGAGTTGCGAGGGGAAGCGGCTCACTATTCCATTGCCGATTTACATTGATAGCTGCGCTGTTGATGTCCGTCTGCACGATCTCCCGGAGGAGATCGAAAATCACCTCATCGTAAGCCATATGCAACAGTATGGTGAAGTGGATCTCTATACGAAACGACGTCTGGAGAAGCTACTTCCCGGGCCTCAGCAACGGTGTGCGTGTAGTACGTATGAAACTAACTGTACCAATCCCGTCGTACATCACTGTTTGCGAAGAAACGACACATGTGTCTTATTTTCGCAAACTCGCACCTGTCGAAACTGTGGTGCTAAAGATCATCCAAAACTGCGGTGTTCTGAAGCGGCAGCATCTATTACCAACAAACAGCAGCCAAACAAATTGAACAATCGTCAAAATCAGCCACCGCTTGCCGAAAAACAATGGCCATCGCTCTCCAAGCCGGAGGCCGTAGGCAAAAGCAATTCGAAACAAATCAGCAATAAACAGGAGCCAAAACGACAGAGATCAACCGATTCGGATACAACAAGCATCAACGCATCGAAACGTGTCGCGCCACCTATCTCCGTCTCCAGCGAAAGTGATAGCAACGAAGACGATGCGACGTGGTTCATACTCGCATATCGATGACCCTATTCTACGACAGCAATACATCGATGAGGAAAATCAAAGGATAGAGGAGCTATATAGGCAGGGATACACAATTTAATTTTTATTTTATTAAATTGATTCGATAATTCGGCTCCGTAATGCCTAGTGCGCTTGAGCCTTCCAAATAAAGAAATAGAATAAAAAAAAAACACTGCTTGTGATTTAACTAAACGATGATCAAGTCTGACTAATATATCAAAATAAACCTGTTCTATGCTAATCCTACCATGATTTTATATCTTTTCTCGAGCCTTGTGACAGCATTTTTCTTTAATTTGGATTGCTCTATCCAGTGCCCGTACATCGTTACATTTTTCTTGAGCTAAGCGATCGTTTTCTTCCTTCCCAGAAACAGATGTTAGTGCACAGCCTTGGGTCAAAATTCGACTACACGTTCTTGCAATATGACCTCGTTGACCACAATTGAAACAGTACCTTGAGTTTCTTGCACGATCTTGATATTCATTTGAAAAGTTGTCTCTCGTCATAAGGCGCATTTTTGCTTGATTTTCCAACAATGTCTCCACAGCATCATAGTTCGTAGTACATAAAGCCAATCTCAAATTTGAATCTTGAATATCGTTGATAACTTACATGATTACCGCAGCTTCACTTATATCAACCATTTTTGCTTGAGAAACAATGTCGTATACAAAATGTTCATATGTTTCAATTGATCTCTTCATCCGATTCAATAGCGCATCATGGACTTCTACTTCATCAATTCTCGCTGGAAATGCTCGAGTCAGTCTTAACTAGAAGTCATTCCACCCGATAATAGATTCTTCGACGCCATCATACCAAATTTGCGGCACCTTTCCCAAACACATACTTGCGTAATGTACAATTGTCCTTTCATCCCAGTCGTAAGTGATTTTCAAGCTTCAGGGGCCTATTTTGTAAATCGAGCAGTTTCATGTGACTCGTCTGTATTCATTGTCGATCAAAGCAAGCATGCATATTTCAGATGTCACCCGTCGACTCCCATAGTAATCCAGTCACATAGAGTGACAACTGTCGAAAAACTCGAGTGACAGAGCTGAGTCGAGCAAATTTTTCGGTCGACAGTGACTCCAGTCGAGTCATTTTGATCGACTCGACTTATAAAATAGGCCCCTCAATCTTCTTTAACCATTTTGGCACCGTTATATTCTCCGGAACAAACGTAGGAATCGGCCCTCGGATATCTTCAGGTCGCAAAATCATCCTTCTGCTACGAGTCTCCGTGTTGCGTCCGAATTGATCACATTCAAAATTCATATTGTAATCTTTTATCGTCCGTTGCTCAGTATGCCCTTCTATTGAAATGAAAAATCGGATTGAGTTCCACTTCTAAATTGTAGCAGTTATTGAAAGAAGCTTCTTTATTACGTCTGGTTTATTGGACGGCTCGATCAGTAATGTACAATTATGTGTCAATCTGAACCTATGCTAACTTGATCTGTTATAACCCTACGCCTACTTCATATATCTAACTGCTACAGTTGTGAGCTTCCCGGGAAAGCTGTACTCGTTCATGATTTTCCATCAGAGTTGGGAAAAAATCTGAATTTCATTCTACAGTAGGCAACCAAAGCCAATCGCAGTCAGCGAAGCCAGTGAAACTCACGCCTATCGTTGCTGTAGGTAAAGAGCCTTGAAAATTGCAAAACACCCGTTGCTAAGGGCAACTCAAATTTACTGTAGAAAAATGTTCTATTTCCCGCTGCATTTCCCCCCTTCAATGACACTAACGATTTAGAAAATTCATGCACTCAACATAAGCTACTTGATGAGATTCACGTTTTTGAACTACTGTACTGGAAAGGGCCGCGTGATTTTCGCGAAATTCAAGCCTACTACCGTAAATTCGGGTGAAATTGATCACTGTGTCACTCGATTTTATTTCTTCCTAATGGAGCACAAATATCAATGTAACCTGCAGTGAATGAACGTTGTTTGTCGTAACTATTGTTGAATTGTGCGTTGTTAAGTTTTTTGCGTTAAGGAATGTTTATTTCTATGAAAATAATGTAAAATTCCAAAATCATGTGCGGTACAGTACTGACAAACATTCATAAACTTCTAGTTCTAAACTAGGATTTGAACATGGTATAAACCTGAAAGTTTGTGAGGATGCTTGAGATATATCCCCAAACCAGATTTCATAACTAAAACTCGTACCAATATGGTCATTCGGTGGAAATATTTGAATTTCTGTTAGATATCAAGAAATTCCTTAAGAACTTGCATACATTTAGGCGTTTTTCGCGTAATTCTTGAAATTTAACTATTCATTATTTGTATAATTATTGTTTTGGTTAGAATTTAGCAAGCATATTCGGATTCAGGGACCTCAAATTTATTATATAGAGTTGGTTTAAAAACTAACAATAATCGCGTTGACAAGTGATCAATTTCACCCCGAAATGAGATTCTCCGATTTTTATTTTAAAAATATTTCTTGGCACTAAAACTACATTTGTTAGAAAGTTTCGGTACATGAGTCAATGAGACTCACCTTCGTACTTGTTTACCTGCATTCAATTGTTTGGCATTGTCAACGTAATAGAAAACGGACAAGAAAAACCGTGAAAAATGTTCAATTTCACCCGAAATTACGGTACTATTACCATTCCCAGCACTGTTTTCCATAGCTTTTCCCCGTCGATGCTATCATAAGCTGCTTTAAAATCGATGAACCGGTGATGCGTTGGGACTTGGTATTCACGGCATTTCTGGAGGATTTGTCGCACGGAATAGCTCTGGTCCGTTGACGAGCGGCTGTCGATGAAACCTGCTTGATAACTTCCCACGAACTCGTTTGCTATAGGTGATAGACTACGGAAAAGAATCTGGGACAGCACTTTGTAAGCGGCCTTGTTGTTTTTGAGCTGTTGAATGACATTCTTAACCTCCCCCATCGTGGGAGCTGGTTGGTTTCCGCTGTCCGCTGTGCTGACGTAGCAATCGCCTTCGCTGTCCTGACCTACTGTGCCTGTGTTCTCTGCGCCATTCAGGTTTTCATCGTAGTGCTGCTTCCACCTTTCGATCACCTCGCGTCTGTTCGTCAAGATGCTCCCGTCCTTATCCCACATTTCATCTCGCGGCATGAAGCCTTTGCGGTATGTGTTGAAGCGTCTGATAGAAATTGCGCGTTTCTTGAAAACGGTACAGCAACTCCATCTCTTGGCATTCCACCTCTTCCAGGCGGCGTTTTTTTTGTCCCGAAATAGGCGGGTTTGCTGTTTCCGCTTCAGTCTGTATCGTTCAACGTTTTGTCGCGTACCGAATTGCAGCAAGCGTTGCAGCAAGCGTTGCAGCATTGCATTCTTCTCCTCTAAAACCTCCTGGCACTCTTCGTCGAACCAATCGTTTCTTGAGCTCCGTTCTACATATCCGAGAATGCTTTTGGCAGCGTCGTTAATGGCTGCTTTGACTGTCCTCCAGTAGTCCTCAAGAGGGGCTTTATCGAGCTCGCCTTCATCCAGCAACACTGCTTCAAGATACTGCGCGTACGCATTGACGCCATCTGGTTGTTTCAGTCGCGCTAGATTGTACCGCGACGAGCGTCGGTACCGTACATCGTTGATGACGGATAGTTTTGGGCGCAGTTTCATCATCACCAGGTAGTGGTCGGAGTCAATGTTAGCGCCACGATAGGTTCTGATGTCGGTTATGTCGGAGAAGTGCCGTCCATCGATCAAAACGTGATCGATTTGCGATTCTGTCTGCTGAGGTGATCTCCAGAGGTACCGATACGGGAGGCTGTGCTGGAAATAGGTGCTACGAATGCCCATATTCTTGGAGGTGGCAAAATCTATCAGTCGTAGGCCGTTATCATTCGTCAGCGGGTGGGCGCTGAACTTTCCTATCCTCGGTCTGAACTTCTCCTCCTGGCCAACCTGAGGGTTCATATCTCCTATGATGATTTTGACGTCGTGGCTTGGGCAGCGGTCGTACTCGCGTTCGAGCTGCGCGTAAAATGCGCCCTTGTCATCATCAGTGCTTTCGGAGTGTGGGCTATGTACGTTGATTATGCTGAAGTTAAATAATCGGCCTTTGACTCTTAACTTGCACATTAGACTGATGCAAATTTTGAAGTTTTTGCTCCCCTATGCTTAAACGATGTCAATTATGATAAAAATCATTCTCCCAAAATTTGAAGTGATTTGAAAGAAATTTGGTTGTGCACACGCCATTTGAAGTTTATATGGAAATTACTATGGAACTAGTCCTCTAACTGCTCGTAATAATAATCTAACGAAAAGTGAACATACTCTTCTCATGTGAATTCTTCCCAGCTACAACTTTGCCGAAGACCCCATTTTGATTGGACGCAAGGATAATTTGTTATCATTGATAACAAAGTCTCAATCATGCTGAGATGATCATTCACTTTCAGAGCAACACTGCATTTTGCTGTAGAACATAGTAGCCTGGATTACTTTGATCTATTCTACCCGCCAGGAGCACCACTGTTGCCTGCCGAGCAGTTGGTTAAGCATGCAAAATGCAAACCCACTTTATGATTATGAATAGCAATTCATCCTGACATCCAATCGAAATGTTGGTCTTTCTGCAAAGTTGTAGCTGAAAGGATTTTCACATGAAGTAGAGTTTGTATCACTTTTCCATAAAATATTATGACGCCGAGATAGAGGGCTTGAACACATAAACGTTTGTGTTTTCCATAATAATCTCCATATAAAACTTTAAATGGCGTGTGCACAGTCAAATTTTCTTCCGAATCACTTCCAAACTTTGGGAGGATGCTATTTACCATATGGTTCACCTGTGGTATAGACCCGCCTTGTTCTCTACGAGGTAAACTTTTTGCAGGTAAACTAGTCGTATACCTGTATAGAAAACTTTTCTTGTAGCTTTTGTCTTCAATATTAGATTTCTTATAGGTTTTCTTTTATCAAAAGGTTTCAACACTATTGAGAGAATTTTTTCTTCAGTTACGTACAATAAAAAATATGACACTATCAAGACTTTAGATCACAACACTGGATCGCGTCTAACTTTCTAATAGATGCTATAATAGTTATGAATAATTAAATAAAATATTCATGAAAACAACTTGTTAACCTCATGTGGTACCCTTAACAAAAAATTCAGCAACAAACTGCGGTCCTAAAAAAAATTAACAATGAAAAAAAATTTTTTTTTTTCACTAAGTGTCAAATTTGTGAAATATTTGAAATGTCATAACTTTTTTGTTTATTGGCTTACCATCACCAAATTTTTATGCTAGATAGCTAATATAATGGACCGTTTTCCCTCAAAAAATTACGTTGGTATTCCGATAGGGTTTTGAGATATTTGAGTTTTTTGTGTCAAAAATTATGTTTTTTAATGCAAAAAAAAATTTTTGTTACTGTGTGTATTTTTTTGGAATCTTTATTTAGTTGTCTAATTTTGTTCTTTTAGTGTCTAACAATCGAACGAACCGTTTTTTGCTGTGCAGCTTTTTGAATATTTTTGAACCATTTTCACATACACCCTTTTGAAAAAGTTAGTGACTCAACTTGAAGATTTGATATCGGAAAATGACGATTAGATGGAACTGAAAAACTGTGCAAAGTTTCAGATATTTTTGGAAATGGTCAATCAGAATCTACTTGCATGCTCGTGGAATCCCTCCATAATAAAAATCGTTTGAGCATAGGGGAGCCAAAATTTCAAAATTTGCATCACTCTATTGCATAATGCACATTCGTTCATTGATCGACCCGGGTGGTGACCCGATTACGCGCCTTTGCATATCACCCATCACTATGGAAGCTGATTCCAGCTAACGTGTGTTGTCGCAGATCTGGTAGATGGTTTGATTACCTCCAATTGTTCGCACCATTGCTCCTGTCCAGCATACCTCCTGCAGCGCTACGATACCGAAACCGCGGGTCTTCAGTATATCAGAGAGTATGCGAGTACTTCCTATGAAGTTGAGAGATTTGCAGTTCCACGTACCCAGTTTCCAATCGCTAGTCCATTTCCGTCGCTATGGTCTTTACTGATTGTTCCGGTCCGTATTCCCTTGTGACGTTCTTGTGATGATGTGTTTTAACGATTGGCTTGCAGGGCCTGACACCAACCCTCTAGATTTCCGGAGGACTATACCCCCTAAATGTTCGGAGGATCATTGTGCGCAGCTTAGCTTAGAGTCCTTCTCTGGCACTCGGACGATATCATCCAGAGCGATGATATTATGTCATCATCAACTTATATTTAATCATAGCCACTTGAGTGGACTAAATTTAAATCCCATGTCAAAATTTTCTTATACTAATACTCAATAATGGATTGTTAACCATATTGTCTCAATAGTCATTATATCCTGAAACTTTGGTGAATGCTTCCGATCTCTTCCCAACCCGCCTGTTGGGTTTGATCGATTGTTTTCCTGTTGTCTTTTTCACACCTTATTGCTCCCCGGTGGAGCGAGATAGCAGCCTATAAGTTCTGATTTTCATTTTGGGGGGATTCACCACTTTACCAGTGTGTTGGCCATTTCGATGTCTGATAAGATAAGACTTCCAAGTTTTGCCCGCTTGACCGTGCGAAAAGATATTTTCCCCTACTGGTAGTACACGAATCTAGCCGTGAAGTTGGTTTTCCGCGTGATTCCACGATTTTACGGTATTTTACATTTTCTTTTTTCTTGGTAATAACTCTCTGGTTGATTAGACAATCTTTCTGTTTACAGCAGCACCGTGGTAATTCCATCTTTTGACGATACGGATTTTGTTGGCGGCTCCAACTCGCTAGAATTCGAAGAGACTCTCCGAGCATCATCGGTAGACGACGTACTCAGTCAGTACGAACAGTATGGTAGTACGCCACCAAGGACGAGAATAAAGAATAAAAGCAGAAGTTCCAGACAAAGAATGTGAGTATTACGGCGTCTTCTAAGTTAAACTGAATTATTTTTTATATGGCAGACCGCATCGTGGCTAGTCGCCATGTTGGATTTTGATCGGTAGCCAGCGGGTTCGCGCGGTCTTCCGTCTCTTTTTTGTGTAAGTCCGATAAGATTGTACCACGCATAGAAGACTGGAGGTATTTTGCCCAACCATCTGACTCGTGGACAGCAAAAAAATGCACTTCAGATAAGATAACTGGGTGCCCCATGAACAAGGTGTAAATATTTTTGTTGGTGTACTCTTTGCTGAGCTATTTTCTCTTCTTCTTTACAGGGAGGGTGCCGTAAAGATGAGAACCGGAGGACGACTAGCGCGGCCACGTGCTGATCGACGGAATACCGTCGATTGTGCAATTCTGAACCAGTTAATAATGGAACCGAATGGGGAAGAGAAAGCACGCAGTGACAAGAGATCAACTCAATTACTACGTGACTCGGAGCGTGAGATAAAAATGGCAGCTGCAGTAAATACAGTATTTACAAGAAATTCGGTTAATTTTGGCCCGACAGTTGGTTCGATTGAGGAACGAGCAGAAAGTATGCCAATTACGAATGTTACTACAGGAATATCTCCGGCTGTGGTTCCAGCGTTGATAGAATCGTGTAATCGTTTTATGAGCGTCAAGTCACGACCCATAGGCTGCAGAACGTCTGCTCCACCGTCTGCCTTTGCCAACTTCAGAGATTGTTCGATGAATTCTGCAACAACAGATATACCTCAGAATCGGATTACATTCCATGATACTTTTCCAATCTGATTAAACTCGGCAGCATCGACAAGGATCGGACTAGTAGAAACGTAATCTCAACAGAAGAAAGGCTCTGGCAGACGCATGCCAACGATTTAATATGGCTAGAGCTACAAGCGTGGCACGCTGATCGAACCGTTGAACAGCAGGACAAAATTCTTTGTCAAGCTAGAAATGAGATAGATGCGTTATTAGAAGAAATTATGAACTTCCGTTTTCAGCGCCATCTTGCCAGAATGAACAGTGATTTAAGCTTAGCCGATAGTGGATTTGGATCTGATGCAACAGCTTCAACGGCTAATGTGGATTCTGCTCCCAAATTTTGCTTCGGATGTTTGTCAATGTATTGTAAAGATTGTTTAGAAATTCAAACAATCGCGCTCAAACAAGTTGAGGACCTGTTGTTGCGGTTAGAGTCCAAAGAAAGTCTGTTCCCTTCGTCCAAAGCTATGGGGGTGTCTTTTCCCATTTACCAAAGCGAAGAATTCGTTGGGAGAGTTAAAGCGATGTGCTTGTGGTATAACATGACCAAGCAACACAGACTAACTTTACTTATTTTGGGCAAGCTGTTAGCTCGACTTCAAGGCAACAGAAAGTCATACCACTGGCCTATAATGGAGACTGATAGTTCAACCAGCTCCTCTATTCAAGAGGAGAACGGTGATACAGGTGATAATGGACATCCTGAGCCAGGTTGTTCCACGTCTGGTAGCTGTAATACCAGACGAGTTCAGTTTATCGACGAGGGTAGTGCCTCGGAAAGTGGCAAACAGCGATGAGTCAGGCCGTGAATACTCAGACATCGAAGATTTATCCATCAGGCGACATTTCTCCTTCACTGGGGAAACAGAGATGAGTCAATACATGAATTCGTTGAACTTCTACAGCGTAAATTCTATAACGGAAGTTACCTCACATACTGCAAACAATTCAACGTCTCTGTATCGAAAGTATATTGAGAATGTGTTGAAAACCAGAGGATTAGGCAAGTCTCTCACATTTCTGCACCGTTTACATAATGTTGTGTTGCGAAAAGCTCAGCTGACACTGGAGAAACCGGGTACACAAGAGCACGAAGACGATTATTTGTTCGTCGAAGAGGACATACCATGTATCGAACCACCCCTTGAAAAGGTCCAAGAGATTGAACTGCGCCGTTACGGAGCTTGGAGCGATGAGGCTAAAAAATTGAATCTGCCTTCGTATGTTTCGGCCTTCATCTTTTTATCACTTATCCCATTAGAAGTGATTCAAGAGTTCCTCAAGATGCGGTTGGAAACAAAACCAATGCAACCGAATCCGCTAAGTCTTGAACAACACATCAAAGAGCTCAAGGAAGGTCTTACTTTGGCCATGATTCATCGCGATCGTTTTCAAAAGCACATCAATACAGCGCTTTATGAGCGGGAGTCAGAGTTGGAGAGATATATGACTGTTTTGGAAACATTCGACGGTACAGTCAAGAATATCTTTGAGCTGTACTTGGAATTTGCTGAGCAGTGGATATTAGTGGCCACACCAGAATGCCACCAAAATCAGCATTGGACGAAGAATGGCGTTTTACGAAGCTTGTTTGTCCAATGATTCCTGGACAACATGCTGCCGCTGCCAAACGGTTTTGTAATATTGTAGAGAAAGTCCTAGAAAATACGGGTAGGAAAATGTATTCACGCTTGGTGATTTGGAAGACCAGATCAAATTGATCGGACAAAAGTGATAGGGATAAAGGGGATAGGAAATTGCAGTTTTTGGCGTTATGCCGTGAAACTCAAGATGTGTTCACATTTGCGCGTGAGAAAACTATGAAAACGATGGGCTTTTACGAAAGGACTGTTTCGTGATCTGGAAAATGTTGACTTCCATCGAGACCATTGTTATGAGTGTGATGAGGATTCTTACGATGGTGTTGTGTTGAGGAATTCCGCAACGCATAGAAAGAGCCCAGTGTGCCAAGAAGTAGTGGATAGTTTACGATTGCTGAAGAAAAAATGCCTTACTGTTTAGAAACAAGCTAACAACTGTGATCGAGAATTTACAGAACGAGTGTCATGTTCGTAATATGGCCGATATGGATGAAAATGACCGTATTGCTGTGCTATCCAGAACACGTGAAATTTTGCACCAAGGGTACAAATTTGGTTTCGAGTACCACAAGGATCTGGCTAGGCTCTACGAAGCGAGAGCAGAAAACTGTCGAGATCTAGAAAGTGAACTCAAGTTATCTACTGCAATCGTTCACTTTGCTAAGCTATGGATGAAGTTTGTGATGGAGCGTTGTGAGCGTGGACGTGGACTACGGCCTCGATGGGCCAATCAGGGTTTAGAGTTCTTGATCTCTGCTTGTGACCCGCAGTGTACCAGCCACCTAAGTAATGCAGAGTTTGAAGATCTCAAATCTAAGATGGATGCATGCATTTCGCATGTAATAGGCAGCATTCGGGAACCAGAGCGAATACGTCGATCACCCCGCTCGAGGAAAAGCTCTCCGTCCCCTTCGCCAACCCAGGGACGGTCTTCAATTCCGAATCTTACATCGACTAAACCGTTCCAAAATCAGCTCAGTCTACGAGAGGACTCAGTGATGCTGCGACCACACAATCTGATAGATACGGGGGACATTTACAGAAAGCAAACGTCATACGAAGGCGTACAAGATATAAAGATTCGTGTACCGACTGGCTCTTTGATCGGTACGAAACCCTTACGTCAGCTGCGAGTACGTGACGCTATCAATAAACTCGATAACACGCTAGATGAAAAGTTACGTTACGGCAATTTGATTGGAAGCGTCAAGGAGATAAGTTACTGTGATAAGGTGTTGAACCGAGCTCGTAGTGTGAACTTCAGCTGGCATCGTGGCATTAAAATAGGTCAGGGACGTTTCGGTAAAGTGTATACTGCAGTGAATAATTCGACGGGTGAATTGATGGCCATGAAAGAGATCGCCATCCAACCAGGAGAGACTAGCGCTATCCGAAAGGTTGCTGAAGAACTTAAAATATTCGAAGGAATAAATCATAGAAACCTAGTCAAGTACTACGGAGTAGAAGTCCATAGGGTTAGTACTGAATATTTGGGAAGTGGATGAACATTTTTTAATTCAACTGTTAAATATTTCAGGAGGAACTGCTCATTTTTATGGAGCTGTGTCCCGAGGGAACTTTGGAAAGTTTGGTTGAGCTGAATGGCGGTCTTCCGGAGCCTCAAACTCGTCGTTATACGATACAACTGCTGTCGGGCGTGAAAGAGCTACATCGTCATGGCGTTGTGCATCGAGACATCAAAACGGCTAACATATTTCTTACCAAAGATGGAAATTGCTTAAAGCTGGGAGATTTTGGGTCTGCCGTTAAAATACAGGCCCATACCACAATGCCTGGTGAGCTAAAAGGATACGTTGGAACGCAAGGTAATTATTATTATGTTTAATTTCTTTTAATAATGTCGTTTTGAACATTTCATTTATATATTATTTCTGACATTTTGTGTGCAGTGAATTTATACTACAGCTGTGTGTGTACCGGGAAGGGGGCCTTTTAATTTAATTATAATAGGGTTGATTGTGGGTTATGGTGGCCCATGAAGTGCAAAAATCTTAAGTAACATCAACCAAATGTGTTCATTCGGACCCCTAGGAGTTTCTGTAGAAGATAATGTAAGAGGGTACTGAGTTATTTTTTTTCTCTAACGAGTTGCCTGTTTCACTCTAAAGGAATCAAGATTTTAGTTTCAGCTTTTTTTTTTGTTACTAAACAAAAAGACTTACGGATTATTACAGTCTCTTCTTCATTTATTGGATAATCTTTAAAAGAGAAAGAAATAAATTTATCAATTACAGCGGTGTATTTTGTTTTCCGTGTCCCTCCCGAAATGTCAGACAGAAACATCCTCTGTGTTGAAATTTTGTAGGAGGTGAAACCCCCAGAAGAAATTGTCGGCTAAATGAACGTCTAACATGATTAAAAGTGTCAAGGTTCAATATTGGACGCATGTTCCGTAATCGGTCGTTTGAGAACGTTGCGACCCATTGGAAGTCCGCACTATAGAAATCTCAGCCAGCACATCGTTGATGAGCGCATTATTTATTAGGTGTTGACATAAATAAAAAGCGTTGTGTTTTGATGGACATCTAATTCTTCCGAAAGAGGTGCGCTTTGCGAAAGGGGACAACGTGATTATTGAGCTGAAACCGAATTCAGATTAACTTCTGCGTCCATGAGTCCTCTCGTGGCGTAGGGGTAACGCGCCCTGACTAGAGATCAAGAAGTCCCCAGTTCGATTCTCACCGAGAAGACGTGTACTTTTTCGCAAATTTCACATCAATTTGTCCATTTAATCCGATTGTAAAGTATATGTAATGTTTAATTTTTCGGCAGTTGTAATTATTTATAATTAAAGTTTAAATATGATAGAGCCGATATTTTAAATATGCCAAATTTGTAGCAAGTTAGTTATTTAATAAAAAGAAGTTGTTATTTAATAATAACAAGATTTTATCAAATGTTTTAGGACCACCCTATAGTTTGAACTTCACGTTGGTTGAATCCTCCACCTTAGCTTCGACGCAATCCATCCAAACTCTCTCAGTAACATAAAGGGGTCGAAATAAACAAATATGGGGAAGCGTTACTTAAGATTTTTAGGGTTTGATTTTTTTCATATAATAATTAGCCAATTTCAATTCATTTATTTAGATAACATCTAAACAGATAACACTGAATTAACAATTTCACGCCACAATACTCGGTTCGTGGCCGCATCTCACCATCCTCGGTTCTGTCACACGCTCGCCAAATGGATCGCACTTGAACCGCCCACTTAGTTTGCTGCGCTTCACGCCTTCTTGTACCAACCGGATCCGAAGCGAACACCATCTTTGCAGGGTTGCTGGCCGGCATTCTTGCACATGCCCTGCTCATCATATCCTTCCAACTTGGGCCACCTTCTGGATACTGGATCGCCGTAGAGTTGAGCGAGCTCGTGGCTCATCCTTCGCCGCCACACACCATTTTCCTACACACCGCCGAAGATCGTCCTAAGCACCCGACGTTCGAAGACTCCAAGTACTTGCAGATCCTTCTCGAGCATCGTCCACGTTTCATGCCCGTAGAGGACTACCGGCCTTATGAGCGTTTTGTACATGGTACATTTGGTGCGCAGCTTCTTGTTTAACCGCAGCTTCTTGTGGAGGCCATAGTAGGCCCGACTTGCACTGATGATGCGCCTCCGTTTTTCACGGCTAACGTTATTGCCAGTCGTCAGCAAGGATCCAAGGTAGACGAACTCGTCAACCACCTCGAACGTATCCCTGTCTATCGTAACACTGCTACCTAGGCGAGCCCTGTCGCGCTCGGACCCACCAGCTAGCATGTATTTTGTTTTGGTCGCATTCGCCACCAGACCAACTTTGGCTGCCTCGCGTTTCAGGCGGCTGTACATGTCTGCCACCTTTTCAAATGTTCGGCCGACAGTGTCCATATCTTCCGCGAAGCAAACAAATTGACTGGATCTCGTAAAAATTGTACCCCATCTGTTGAGCCTGGCTCTCCGCATAACACGTTCTAGCGCAATATCGAACAACAAGCACGAAAGCTCATCACCTTGTCGTAGTCCCCGGCGGGATTCAAAGAATTGGAATGTTCGCCTGAAACCTTTACACAATTTTGCACACCTTCCATCGTTGCTCTTATAAGTCTCTTGAGCTTCCCTGGAAAGCTGTTCTCGTCCATGATTTTCCATGGCTCTACGCGGACGATACTATCGAATGCCGCCCTGAATTCCATGAAAAGGTGATGCGTTGGGACCTGGTATTCACGAAATTTTTGGAGGATTTGCCGTACAGTAAAGATCTGGACCATTGTCGCTCACCCGTCAACGAAACCGGCTTGATAACTTTCCACGAACTCGTTTACTACAGGTGACAGACGCCGGAAGATGATCTGGGATAAAAAATTTGTAGGCCGCAAATAGAATGGGGATCGCTCGAAAGTTCTCACAATCTTACTTGTAACTTTTCTAGTAGATAGGGCATATTACCCCTTCCTTCAACTCCTCCGCTGCCCATAGGGGTCGTCCATTAATTACGTAAGGGTTTATGGGGGGAGGGGGGGTTTCAGATTTCTTACGCGCCATACGATTTATTTTGTATTTCCATACAAAAAATCTTATCATGGGGGGAGGGGGGTTGAAAATTCCCAAAAATTGTCTTACGCAATAAATGGACCGCCCCATAACTGCATAACAGTCACATTCGACATTTTTGACAAATTGGAGTTAATGCCATGGAGAGTCATCAAATGATAAATACTTTCGATCAACTTTATGAAATCTGTGAGATTGTCCTAGCAAATTCGAAAAAAATATCAAGTTGTTTTGTCACATTGGTAATTATAACCGCATAACAGTCACATTGAGATTATAAATGAGCCTCGTAATGTAATAGCAATGAAATTTCTATCAGAATTATTTTCTGACTATTTCTTCAGAATGAGATATGACTTGTTCAAAATATCAGCCTCAAATATGCACTTTTAAGTTCGTGGTAATGTTTTGAAATTTTAGTTTCCTCCCATACTGCAATAAAATGCACACTTGGTATTCCATTTACTACATGCCTACTTTTGTCGAATGTTACAAATATGCAGTTATGGGCAGTCCGGAAGCTGTTGTTTCCCAGATTGTGCTTATCAGTCGGTGCAGACAAATGGCCAGCCTATCTGGGCCCATCTTTATGAGTTTAGTTCCGATACCATCCTTACCAAACGAAGAATTCATCACTGGGCTACTGGGTGTTCCATGTTGTCCGTTGCCTAATGTTCGTGATTGTTCAGGCTGTGCAGCCTTTGGCTGAAGACGGTGTAAATTGTCTTTTTATTGTTCTTGAGATGGTGAATGGCATCCTTAACCTCCTTCGTCGAAGTGCTGTTTCCACCTTTCGATCACCTCACGCTCGTCCGTCAAAACGCTCCCATACTATCCCTGCACATCTCAGCTCGCGGCACGTGTTTTTTGAGACCGGCACAGCTGTTCCATTTCCTGGCACTCCGTCTCCTCCAGGCGGCGTTTTTTCTCCCGAAATAAGCTGATCTGCTGTTGCTGGGTCTCTTGCTGGAGCATAACCGCCCTGCCTTTCTCATCCAGAATCTGCCTACATTCCTAGTCGAACCAATCGTTCCGTCGATTCGGTCCCACGTACCCGACGTTGCTCTCAGCTTGCATTGCGGTACCGTACGTTGTTGACGCCGGAGAGTTTTGGGTACAGGTTAACGATCACCGATAGGTCCTGACGTCGATAATGTCGGAGAAGTGCCGTCCATCAATCAGAACGTGGTCGATTTCGTCTGCTATGGTGATGTTCAGGTGTATCGGTATGGATGGCTGTACTGGAAGTAGGTGCTACGAATGGCCTTATTTCTTTGGGAGGGGCCGGCGAAATCAATTAGTCGTAAGCCGTGGCGCTGAACCTTTCAATAGTCGGTCTGAATTCCTTCTATCCTGGTCAACCTGAGCGTTTAGATCTTCCTATGATGATTTTGACGTCGTGGCTTGAGCAGTTTGTCGTACTCGCGTTCGAGCTGCGCACAAAAACCGGTCTCTATCATCATAGTGCTTCCAGAGTGAGGGCTGTGCACGTTTATTAGGCTGAAGTAGAATAACCGGGTTTTGATCCTCAGCTTGCACATTCTATTATTGATCGGTCACCAACCGATCACGCGCCTCTGCATATCACCCATACACTATAAAAGCTGTTCCCAGCTTGTGTGTGTTGCCGCAGCTCTGGTAGATGGTATGGTTACCTCTAAACGTTCGCAATCATTGATCCCTCCCAGTACACTTCCTGCAACGCTACGATGCCGAATCCACAGTCCTTCAGCACGTCGCCGAGAATGCTTGTGCTCTCGATGAAGTTGAGAGATTCGTATTCTTTTGTTATTGTTTTTTTTGCTTGATGGCTTGCAGGTCTGACACCAACCCCCTTGATTTCCGGAGGCACCTTCCCAAAATGTTCAGAGGCCATAGTGCATCAGTTTAGCTTAGATCCTTCTCTGGCACTCGGACGATGATACGCGCGCCCCTGACATGGGGAACAGACGCTGTTGTGAGCCGCTCCTAAACATGGAGTACAGACGCTCCAGGTTTGCAGAAGCAAAAGCAAACCCCCTTTCCGTGTCAGCATACGACCCAGAGTTCCACCGGGTTAATTACCCGATCTTCCCTAAGGTTACTCGTACCCGGTCAGTACCGCGAGAAGGTAGGGCTAAAGATTGCTGGGCAGGATGCTAAGGACCGCACAGAGCGGTCTTGAACGAATTCTCAAAAAAATCGGAGAAAAAGTCTCTTACTTGAACTGCATTTGAAATAACATAACTTTTTTTTTAACATTTATTTCAAATTAAGGTGAAGATGCATCGAATCCAAACCTCAAATTTTCAAAAGCATAAGAAACTTTTACCCTACTCGAAATTTTTGCCTTACTTTACTCTACCTATGTATGGTATGATTGAATCCCAATTGACTATGTAATAATTTAAAGTAGTCTGAAATCATGTAAAAATGTGTTATATGTCACATAATCTTACAGGATCCTGCTGGATTACATAAGATATAAATGAAGTTTACATGATATATCATGTAGATTTCCATGATATGATAGTTTAGGTACTTTTATACGATTGTACCCCGTTTGACATAAAGTCGTTTGGCATAAAGCCGTTTGGCATAATGGTCGTTTGGCATAATGGCCGTTGGGAAAATAATCATTTGGCATAATGATTGACTTAGAATTAATATCGGCATTTTCGAAGCTTTTATCGAGATCAAAACCACCGAGCCCATAGCAAAAGTTTTTGGTAGGTTCTCAACAAGCGTGGCGTTCGTTCAAAGATGTTCCAAGCTATAAATGTCAAAAATTGTTGTGACATCAGCGAGCATTACTGAATAAAACTCGTGACGGGTCTGGTGGAAGATCTTTTCGGAATAATAATTTTCTCTACATCCCAGAACATAGAATATAAAATAGTAAATTGGTAAAGAAAGTTCTCAGTTATTAGTAAAGGAAACGCTCGTAGAATATGTCGCTGCAGATCAAGCTTTGTCCCAGTATGGACGTAACACTTGATGAAAATTACTTGATAAAATACGGGAAAATTTATTTGCAAAATATTAAAAGCTCTATTACTGCAGCATAATGCAAAAAGAGCCTTTATACGAGAGCAGATTATTTTTCGTTTAAAATGTTTAGGGCTCTAACGCAAAAAAATCTTCTCACAGCATGAATCAAATGAACAACACATTTTTAAAAGAAAATATTTGAAGCAAAACTTTTCAACGATTTAATATAAATTTTAATTTTGGAAGTTTGCCAGAAAAGTGGTGCAGTTTAAATAGGTGCTATACTAGTCTTCAGTGGCTGAATAGTGAACGAGAAAGAATGATAAGCAATCAAAAGAAGGAGGTATTCTGTTATTTTCGGCTATACATATGTTGGCAAAAATGCTGAGGACGGTAAAACTCGAAAGAACCGCCAACTAAATAAAGAAGGGTGCATATTAGATGGCCAGTTCGTCCACCAATGAAATGTTTATAGTTACGGCATTTATGAGTACCACAATTTTTCGGAGAAGTGGACTATTTGAGGAAGCGCGATATTCGGGGAACTGGCGTTCGAGGAAAAGTAGCACATCCCATTAAATCGATTTTACTTTTCTCAAATAACTTGAGCAGATCAATGTTATCGATTACCGCTCTTTTGTCAGTTGGAAGCAAAACAATATCTAAAAAAATAAAGCTTCAAAGAACAGCCTATGTATAAAAGTAGGTAAAATTTATTTAAATTTGAAATCAACAGTTTAATAAGGGTAAATTTGTGCTTAGTGTATCAAAATCTTCAGTGCAAAAATTTATTCCAATAGCGGAACTCAAATAAAGAATTAATATTTGAAAGAAGGGTAA
>NW_018736440.1:0-26177 GCF_002204515.2 Aedes aegypti
CTTCGACCTTGACCCTTGCTCCTGCGGGGGCCGGCGATGAGGGCAGGATCAAACATGTCGCGCATCGGTCGAGTGAAAGTGAAAAAGTGGCGTGATCATTTAGTTGTGTTTGATCCTTCGACCTTGATGCTTGCTCCTGCGGGGGCCGGCGATGAGGGCAAGATCAAACATGTCGCGTATCGGTCGAGTAAAGTGAAAAAGTGCCGCGTTCGATAAGTGTCTTTTGTGATCTTTCGACGTTGAACGGCTTGCCTCTTCGGGCAGTTGCGTCAGAAAGGCCGAGCAGTCGTCCAGGTTGGTTTCCCTGCTTCGGGGTCCGCGGCGGCCTATTTTCTCTGTGTGTTTTATATAGCCGAGCAAACGAGTGAAGCTGAAAGTGGATTGTTGCTGCTCAAGGATGACGGATCAATTGGTGAGCCCGTTTCATGCTACTATAGTCTAATCTATAAATATGTATGATTGGCACCTTTAATAAATTTTTCAACAAACTATGAAATGTTCGTCACTGTGAGTGTCGAAATAAACTCTGATTCATAAATTATTTACGTCAAATTTTTTTTTTACTCAAAACACCTTTTTTCTTTTACTTTTATTTTTGTATTAAAAAAAAAACTTTGAAATGGTTCGACACTACGAGTGTAGACTTGCGAAAGGTTCACTTTATTCAACAAACTTTGATAGGTTTCGTCACCCTCAAGTGTCGGCATAATTTTATTTACATAGATATTGTTCACACCAAATAGAAAATTTTATATTTACATATAAGCATATTTATAGCTCACAAATAATTATTTATCATGGTCTAATCGCTTATCAAAGTGAATCCTGTGACCCAACGATCCTCCCCATTAACAAACATCCCTCCCAGTAACCTTTGTGTAGATGCAGAGGCAAACACGGTCTCCAAATAGCAAAGGTTACACACTAACATTCCTTCCCCCAATCCCACCTGACTGCAAGGACGTGGCCGGCACCGTTATTGACCATGTATAATAGAGGCACTGAATTATGCACACTGAAGAAGATTTTGGCCAATCCCAGCCGATCTTCTAGTTGATTCTTTGTGCATTTTCACTGACTTCGGTCAATCACGGAATAGCAACCATTGATATGTGTAGTCAGTCTAAGCTAAGCTAAGCTAAGCTAAGCTTTGAGTATTACTGTTTCTTTTCTAGGATAATAATTTGATAAGCCATATAAAGGGGGCCCAGATAGCCGTAGCGGTAAACGCGCAGCTATTCAGCAAGACCAAGCTGAAGGTCGTGGGTTCGAATCCCACCGATCGAGGATCTTTTCGGGTTGGAAATTTTCTCGACTTCCCAGGGCATAGAGTATCTTCGTACCTGCCACACGATATACGCATGCAAAAATGGTCATCGGCATAGTTAAGCTCTCAGTTAATAACTGTGGAAGTGCTCATAAGAACACTAAGCTGAGAAGCAGGCTCTGTCCCAGTGGGGACGTAACGCCAGACAGAAGAAGAAGCCATATAAAGGATACCTTCATTGCCTCGGGCATGCTTTAGTGGTTTTGAAGGCTTTTGGGATTTCCAATAATATATTTCTGTGTCCAAATCATGAATATTATCTTCTGTTCCAATCAAAATATGATACATCTTCAACCAATCCAAAACACTTTATTTTATCTTAAAAAATGATATTGGTAAAGAATAGCTCGAATCCAGTATCAACTAATATATGAAATAAAAAAATAGGGTTTGAGCAGAATAAGAAATCCTTATCCAAAATACTTTGTAATAATATCCATATTATATGAGTTTTGCGTTGTTTAGGGAATCATCGTCCACGGATCAATAATCTTCGCACTTATAAGAGAGCAATTCTCGCTGAAACCAGGCCGCCATCGGCACCCATCGTTAGAATTCCAATTTTATGTCACTGATCGCTAGTTTTCGATAAAACTTCAGGGTGGTCCTTCCGGTTTTCTCAAATTGGTGGACCCCTCGTACGACAGCTAGCTAAACAGTTTGCAAAAAAGCCCATTTTTTTTAATTTTGTCAGGAAAATCGTTTTTTCACCATTAGCCATTAGCCATTAGAATTCTGAGATCACCATCAGAAAGCTGAGGAAAAAATGCGTAAGATAGGTTACAGAAACTAGGTGAGCAATGGTATTTACTCTATGAAATGAACGATTTACTAAATCATGTTCTACGATATTGACGTATATAGCGAGTGCAAGCAATGCAAACATCATTCTTTGTACAACAAAGAAATCGTTGGTGTTTTATTCGAGTCGAGTGAAGAATAAAAGTATTATTTTGAGTGATAAAATCTGGCGGCCATCTTGGATTTTGATGCCATCTTGATTTTAAGTAGTAGAATGAATATTTCACCTTGATAGCACTCAGCAGGTCGATATTAGAGGCTACCAATAAACATAAGGTTACGTATACTCTTCTTATTATTCTTCATTTTCCTGACGTTACGTCCCTACCGGAATCGAATACTTAGCTTAATTTGTTATATATAACGGCAAACTTCGTCCATCAAGTAGGCTGTTGAAAAACGCTATGCAAGTCCCGTGTAGAAAATGTCAGATTAGTTTACTCCCCGTTTTTTCCCACTATTTTTTCTCCGCACAAACACGTCGGAGCTCTGGACGAATTCAACAGTCCAATCACCCGTTCTCAAGCTATTCCGTGACCATACAAACATCATTCCATTATATATTTATATAAATAGGAATTATTCTTTTAATGTAATATTAATAACAGAATAATTCTCAACATATCTATGAATTCAGTTATAAATAATACATAAATTTAAAGAATGAAAACCGCCTAAAACATTGATTGAAATAAACAACCATTTTTAAACATATGCGTTTTTGTCATTGAATGAAGTTTATAAATTGCGCGTTAGGCACATTAGGTAAGTGTTGTCTTGATAATATCTGTAGTTTTAACGTAAAACATTGCCAAAAGTTCATTAAATAAGAATGGAAATCATAAATTTTAGGCAAAAAAAAATCCTTGATTTTCTGAACCATAATGTATCTTTATTACTACCGCCCAACATGCATGTGAAAAATAGCGAAATTGAAAAGATGAGAAGCAGGCTTTGTTCTCATGTGTGCGTGATGCTGAAACGCAGGTGTATCATTTTGAGGTTGGAAAATCGGGCGGCCATCTTGAATTTCGACGCATCTTAGTTTTTAGCGGTTAAATTTACCATTTATTTTTTACCATCTCAGAACTCATCATGTTGAATTATAAGGCCTTCGTTAAAAAAAACAATCAGATTATTTCTTTCTTATCTTATCTCAGCTGTTCCAACTGATTGTTTATTTCTATCAATGATCACCAAATAAATGAAAGTATTAATGCTATTTTCAACTCGAAGTTAAGCTGAGGGGCTGGCTCTGTTCCAGTAGGGATGTAACGTCGGGAAAATGAAGAACAAGAAGAAGAGTGAGTGTAACGGTAGCATTAAAATTCAACATGTTGTGTGCTATCAAGGTGAAAACTCATTCTACTACTTGAAACCAATTTTTTTCACTCAAAATAATACTCCTATTCTTCACCCGACTCGAATAATACACCAACATTGAAAATTTGTTTCTTTTTGTACAAAAATTATGTTTGCACTCGGCATATACGTCAAAATCTATGACATGATTGAGAAAATCCTTCATTTCATAGTGTAAATACCATTGCTCACCTAGTTTTTGTAGCCTATCGTTCGCGTTTTTTCCTCAGCTTTCTGATGGTGATCTCAGATTCGAAAAGTAGCGGTGCGCTAATGGTGAAAAGACGATTTTTCTATCAAAATTCAAGATGGCGGCCAAATTCAAAATGGCCGTCAATTTTGTTTAACTTCAAATGAAAGCTATGTCCTTTCTCTATACGATGCCGCTAAGTTTGCTATGTATTCCTAGCGAAATATGAGACATGTCACGTGAAGAAATACGCAATATTTAACAAAAAATGGGCTTTTTCACAAACCGTTTAGCTAGCTGGCGTACGAGGTCTCCACCAATTTGAGAAAACCGAAAGGACCACCCTTAAGTTTTATCTAAAACTGACGATCAGTGACATAAAATTGGCATTTTAACGATGGGTGCCGATGGCGGCCTGGTTTCAGCGAGAATTGCTCAAGAGCAATACAACATATGTTTTCTTAGGTTGCCCCCAACTTAAGTTTGTGTCGAAGGAAGTAGTAATTTGAGGTTTGATTAGTTATTATTATTGTTAAGTGGTTTTTCGCCATATTCCGAGATTTTTTCAGTGCAGAAACACTTAATATGCTTCATATCAACTTTTTTGCACTGAATATATGTATGTGGTTTCTATCAATTTTCAATATTTTTCAATAGCATTAACTTTATGTTTTTTTCAAAAATTTAAATATTGTTCTGGTATGACAATTTTTTTTTGAAATATTCTGCTTTTCACAACCAGTAAAGCAAAATATCTCGTTTCTGAAAATATTCTTCTGGTTGGCCCTAGCGTCGATAGACTCAAATTTAATACGTAGTCTCCTGCTTGAAGTGGTGGTTATCTTATCACCTACACTATACGAAATGAAAAGTAAGTATAATTGAGAACATAACTTGAAGTTATAAAAGTAATAATTGAGATAAGTACACGTGGATCACGATATATGAAAATGTCAACTATGGCAAAGAATGCTCTCAGTTATTAAAACTGTGGAAGTGCTCATTGAACACTAAGCTGAGAAAAAAAAAACTCTTCCCCAGTGAGGACATTATACCAAGAAAAGAAAGTTATAAAGTAAAAATATAACAGTCCTTATAGCATTTATTGATTCCACAAGTGAGTGACTTACAGTGTGCATTATGCTTTTTCCCAGAATATTGATTTACATGTTCAGAGAGGAACGATAATCGTATTTCCAACGTACTGCATTTCAATGTGAGTATGTGTATTTGCATTTTCCTTATTAAATCAACACACAATAGCTTTTCATCATTTGCATCAAACGCATTAATAATACAATAACTTTTCATCATCTGGATCAGCAGATATGGAAATCTTTTTTCTGCGAAGAGGACGCTCCAGCAGTCGTTTCACATTATCCTCCGAGGGATAAAAAGAATAACGAAAGCTTAATTTATGCATAATTTAACTTCTACTGCGAATCAACAGTTCCATCGCTCGTCGAGATTTAAACTTCCTTTGCTACCATATCGCTTTATCTCACACCTGGGTTGTGCATCATTCACGCAATTACTAATTAGTACTGTAAAACGGGGTAACTTTGATAGTTTTTTCGAAGAAAACTTGAATATTTCTACATGCTGTTTCAAAGAATTACAATTTATATTTTTAAAACAAGTACTGACATTCTAGCTATCGATTGCACTTGATAGATTGCCAAAAGATTTATTCTGAATGGATTTATAATTATTCATATAATCGAAAGGCGGTTTTCTGTTTGGGGTAACTTTGATAAGGGGTGATCCATTAATTACGTAAGACAATTTTCGCGATTTTTCAACCCCCCTTCCCCCCATGGTAAGATTTTTTGTATGAAAATAAAGAATAAATTGTATGACGCGTAAGAAATCTGAAAACCCCCTCCCCCGTAAACCCTTACGTGATTAATGGACAGCCCCTAATGGAGTATAAATATCGAATAAGTTTGAATGAACTACGGAACATTTATAGGGCGTTGCATACCTCTAGGCGTTTAACGCTATATGGAAATTTCTGACTTAGATTACAAAAATGGTCCCAGTTTGTAAAATGGTTTTCGCTAAGAGTTTTGATACCGAATTCATGTTCTACTATAACTAGGCTGTCATGGGTAAGTGACGAACTCATTATGACTTTATCAAATAGTGGTCGTAGAACAGATTGTTTGTAAGCGTTGCAAAGATGCTAAAATCTTGTAAATTTTTAATAAAAATCGTCAAATGCACTTGATTCCAATGAAAAAAGCTTTGACATGAAGTGCCATACTAATATTCTTTAGTTTTGCATTCGTTTTTCTTAACTGATTGACGGAAACTTCGTTATTTCGTTTAATATGTTGGGGGTCCCGCACTATCAAAGTTACCCGCATTATCAAAGTTACCCCGTTTACGGTATCCTATTATAATAGGATGATAAAGGTGTTCTCAGTCGAGTTTCAAATCGTATGGCGAGTACATATATTTTGTTACTCACCATACGATTTGTAACTCTGCTGAAGATACCCTAACAATTTGTTGAAAGTTTTTTTTTTTGCAAATTGATAAGATGGGAAGAAGCTATTAAAAATATCTGGCATAATTAGAACAAGGATCATTGTACGCATTTAAAACTGTTCAACTACTTTTTGGCTCTATATCTGCACTATGTTCCGTTACCTGAATATTGCCGTAAATCAAATTCATAAAAACTAGTGCGCTTTTGTGCGTAAAGTTTTCAATCTGATTTGCTGCTTAAAATTCGGTCGTATCGCAAATTCGTCTTTATCATTACTTAACCACACCTCTTCTTCCTACCAACAAGAGTATGCAATCGGCTACAGGTTATTTTTTTCAAGCAGCACTACATATACATAGGACCAACAGTGAGAGTGAGTTCCCACTTTTCCAAAACTTTCACACATTCATACCCAACTTTCGGGGCAGCAAGTAAAAGTTGAATTTAATAATATGGACCACATCTGCAACTACGATGTCGGAGGTGAATATTTGTTGGTACAGTACAACTAGCATCTCCATCACTACTAACGGGGGATGTTGTTTGGTGTGGTTTTCGTTGAATGAAACTTTTCTATTATTATGCACTAACCAGCTTATTAAAAACTGTTAACTATATTGCAGGGATAATGTACCTGAGTGAAAACCCGTATAAAGTGAGTTATTTGGCTAATTGATGGTGCTCTTAGTTAGAATAAATACGTAAGGCTAAATACCTACATTAAATATCTTCATTGTATGGACGTAAACTGAAACTGTTAGCAAATCGTTATGTTTAAGAGAAGGTGTGAAGTATTTTTCCGGCTTCAATTTCAGAGTATACTTTACTTAATCATCAGTAGCTTAAACTTTTTCAACCAATATTTGTGGAAGAATGTATTACTGAAAAGAATGCCTTCGGATCTTCGATTTTATTACTCAACTGGTCAAGTTCGATTTTTAAAGTTTATGTTATACTAAAGAGATTCAAATGATGTCGTATTTTTATCGCAATGGCTGCCTGGATGAATCATGTGGCATCGTTAGGATACCACAACAGTAAAATACACTTTTATCTTGTCTGGGCTGTCTTTTATAGTGCTGTAATTAAATAAGGCTAAATGCCTACAAATTAAAAAAAAATAATCCTGCATTAGTAGGATCAATCATGTGAGTATAAACTTCCCATCATTGCGTGTGTAGCATAAACCTGTGTCTATTTCTGGCACGCATTGGACGGTTCTGTTTTGGCGGTCTAGTATCATCGAGAAAGCATGTGTTACGCTAACGCCCCATTACGATTCAACTTATAGGCATTGGCCAAAATGGCCATACCAAGAAGGATCAAAATGTGACCGCCATTATGGTTGGACAACGTTTACAAATGTCCTCTTTCGGTCGGTTCAAGCCATCTCTCGTTTGACTAATGTGCACGACACGACAAAGTCCCTTTTTAGAGCCAAGGAAAACGAATGAATTTAGATGACCGCAATCATTTGTAACATGGTGGTGTCCAGGCCACCGCGGCAGCAGCTATCAATGCTATTTCCATGTGTTCTGTTGACGGTGATGGTCTTTGTCTAGGGCGCGAATCCGAGATCCTATGAAGACCCTATCATTCTGCATCAACAATTAGAATGAGGACAAAAACAAATCGGGATTCTTATTATGGAAACTCTACATATCCAAATCCAGGGGTGGAAAGCTTTGAATGCATTTTGGTGCAGATAGTGTGCCGAGCTACTTGGGCATTTCCATGATTCACTTTGGCATTGGGGGGGGGTTCTCGACCGTCTAAAGCTATGACAAACTAAACTTGGAAAAATCAGTTCTGTATCTTTTTTCTTAGCTTTATTTCCACCCTTCAAATGTTATTAAAGTTTGAGTATATGCTTCAAAATTATTGTACCATGCGATATTTGCACTTTCCTTTTCCATCTGCCATAAGATTCCCATCATGAAAGAAAAAACACTTTGCATCAAGACAATAAAACCTGCTAAACTTTCACCAGCTTTACAATGATTTCCTTTTCCTTAATTCATGTCAATGCGCCAAAAATGTGAAATGATAGTGACATCCATGTTATGAGCACAAACTGTATTTATTCACATTTAAAAATATCAAAGGTTATCAATATCAAATATCAAACAAAAAATCAAGTCTCAATATTTGTCCAAAAGAGACAAACTTCCGCCTTTGGATAAATGGTGTTTTCTGTTGCTTTAAGTCTTTCTTCCTCTTGCGTGTTTGGGGTTTTTGAATTATCGCTTTTACCACATGTTTTGATTTGATTTATTGTGACTGTAGGCATTTGCCCATTATCTTAAACAAATTACAATGTTCTTCCGTCAATACAACTAAAAATTAAATCGTATTACATACTTAATTTGTTCTTTGGACATTTCGACATTTAAACAATCACGGTTTGCATAAAATGACATCATACGATATATAGGTTCATTCCTAGCATAGTTTTGAACTCTATTTGGAATTTGAAACGGCCTTGTTAATCTTAAACCTGTTCTACCCTCATATAATGAAATCTGCCCTACTAGGTATTGAGAATTATATCTACCATCAATTATATCCTTTAGGAACAAAGCGTCAGCCGTTTTTCTTCTAATTTCGAGCGAATCAATTCCAACAAGCGTGCATAATGATATATAATCCGGCAAAACGTCTCTCCACCCAAGGTTCCGGAGTGCAAACCTAACAAACTTTTTCTGTACACTTTCGATTCTTGTCTTATGCTTTTCGTAATATGGCTGCCAAACTATCCCAGCATACTCAATAATCGAACGAACTAATCCAACGTAGAGAGAAATTATTGTGTACGGATCATCGAATTCCTGTCCAAGCCGTCTAATCATTCCAAACATGGCATTAGTTTTTGCGATTACTTTGTCAATATGTTTAATCAATTCACTATCGTTTAATAGTGTTTAATCAATTCACTATCGAGGTCCACGCCCAAGTCATTCACACAAAACGATCGATGATGGATGATCGATGATCGATATTTTACCACATTTTCCATAGAGAACTTAACTGCCCATAAAGGCATAACTGTCCCATATGGAAAAAAGTAGGCATTGGGAAATAGCGCTCAAAGTTTGAAGTTTGTTTTCTTATACAAATATTCATAATTTTCTAATACATTTCTGCATGCCATTTTCAATTAGCTGCACCGCACAGATAACTAATTTTGCTTCTATGGATAAGTAAAAAAAAAGTTTGAACAGAATCCACGTTTTGCAATTGCTATTTTGGTTGAAGGTTCATGTATGGACTGTTATGCCATTATTTTCTAATAGGAGACTGCACCACCTACATATTTTTCCATAACATTTTCCAAAAAAGTGAATAACAATTTATTATGAATTATGTATATATTTATACCAAATTTTTTGATTCTCAGCTTACATTTCAAGTCTTTTAAAGAGCCTTTCGGAATATAAAGAAAAATATCAACAAAACTTGTTTACAGTACTTTACTTGATTTAAATATATTTTACAAATCAGGGCAAGATGAGCACTTCTAATGGGAAGGAGATTTTTTTTTCAAATAATTGAAATACGCTTAGCAATGCTTGGATTGGATGTTTTAGCTTAATTACATCTGTTGGTTAGCTGGTATTTATAAAATTGAGCCGACTGTATGGTTCTCATCGTTTCCTTCCATTTCTAATAAAATGAAATAAATGCATTAATATCTCCAAACTATGAAATTATTCAAGATTTTCTGCTCGAACAAAATTCAAAATGTATAGCTTGGTGCAGAATATATAATACGTAGCAATGAGAAACCATTGGTAGTTAAAAATGTAAATTGTCTTTTTTTTAATTAAAAGAGTGCTCTTTTTGCCCCGCATGGGTGTTCAATAGACTGATGCAAATTTTGAAGTTTTTGCTCCCCTATGCTTAAACGATGTCAATTATGATGACAATGCTCGTCATAATAATCTATGGAAAAGTGAACACACTCATCTCATGTGAAAACTTGCCAGCTACAACTTTGCCCAAGACCACATTTTGATTGGACGTAAGGATAATTTGTTATTATTGATAACAAAGTCTATATCATGCTGAGATGATCACTCAATTACTTTCAGAGCAACACTGCTTTTTTGCTGTAGAACATAGTAGCCTAGATTACTTTGATCTATTCTTTCCGCCAGGAGCACCACCGTTGCCTGCCGAACAGTTGGTGAAGGGGATTTTTTTTTTATTTTCGTACGGGTTTGGGCCGAAAGGTTTCAGATTTTCATGAAACTTTTTTCACAGGCAGGGCTCTGAGAAAAAATCAGAGTCGCCTATTTTCCCGGAAAACTCAGTTGGATTTTTTTTTGTTTTTCCCTGACACTACTTACTTTGAAAAATCATAACTAAAGAACGAAGCATCATAGAAACATATGAAAATGAAAGTAAATTTTTCTCAGGAATAAAAAAAATATTAACTGGAAAAAGTTTTTCCACAAAATTTCCCACCGGTGAGAAAATTCGTAAAGAAAAGCCGGAAAAACTATGCTCCAACTCGTGAAAAAATTTCAAAAAAATATTTTTGAGAAGATAATTTCATTTTCGTTGAAATTTTTGAAAATGTACTTTTTTTTCGTTTTTGAGTTATAGCCAATTTTGTAAAAAATGTGCAAATGTGCCATTTTGAGCCTCTTATTTGAAAATCATAACTCAAGAAAGAAGCATCGTAGAAACAAAGTTTTTTTTTATGAAAATGATAGCAAATTTTCTCAGCAATAAAAAATATTAACTGGAAAAAGTTTTACACAAAATTTTCACCACAGACAAACAGACGTCACACTCTCACCGATGTCCATCGACCACCTTTTTAACGGCCGATTCAAATATATGGTAGGTGGCCAATCCACCACCCGCAGCGCTCGCATCGTTTTTGTTCGCGTTTGACGTTTACACACTACCGCCATCTGTTCGTCCATCTGCCAAACACACCGATTTTAGCATTGGGCGCACATGTCATCGTGACTATGATTTTGATCGGGATTTGTTCTAAGTGTTACGTCTGTTTGTCTGTGTTTTCACCGTTGAGAAAATTCGAAAAAAAAGCCGGAAAAACTATGCTTACGGTTATGGTGGCATGCGAAATAAACATTTCCCAACCTATCACAAGCAAAATATTGAGAAAAAACTAGCTGTCGGTGAAAATCAAAACAAACATTTACGCCTGATTGCCAAATAGGCTAAAATCACAATGAATTAGCAAGAAACACCGTGTGGAACACATCGGCACACATGATTAAATTACTGGGGTCGGTAAAATTTTACTGGGTTTTGGAACTACCGAAAAAGTCAGTAAAATGAAAACTGTCGCCATGCGTGATTCAAAAGCAAATTTCACCATGTTTTTATTTTTTATCGATATATGATATAAAAAGAAAGCTCTCTGCAAAATTTCAGTAAAAAATCTCTGTTTTTCGATATTTGACATTTTTTTTTAGTTTACTGACTTTTTCGGTAGTTCCAAAACCCAGTTATTTTTACCGAACAGATTGAGTGTGCATTTGCACATCGTAACACCCCCAAGTAACCACAAGCATTATAACATTGCACGTATTCTACTGCATATCAACACCATTGATGCAACATTGCTTTTATTCAACAAATTTCAAGAGCTGTCAAGCAATAAAGCATTAACCCTACATTACAAATGTATCAAGCATAGCATAGACTGACTGTACATGTCAATGGTTGCTACTCCGTGATTGATCGGAACTGGTAAGAATTGCACTACGATCCAAATGAATAAGGGATGGGAGTTTCCGCTTACTCTCGAAGTGCAATTTTAGCAGATCTAATATTATTGATCAATAACGGCGCCGGCCAAGTCCTTACAGTCAGTTGGGATGGGGAAGGAATGTTAGGGTGTAATGATTGTTGCTTCTAGAGACCGAGAATACCTCTGCATCTCCACAATCACCACGGGAAGGGTGTTTATTAGTGAGGGAGGAAAAGATCTGGGAGTCACCTTCTGGTCGGTGATGCGATCCATGGACAAGGGGGAAATATACGACTTGTATTTAAAGCTAGTTTTGTATTTTTGTCTCGAGAAGTTTTTGGCAAAATACGTCAACATCTATAATGTCGAACAATTCAAAAGACGTTTTTATTAATGACGAAAACTGAAAATTACATGTATATATTTTAACTTATGTGAAACAGGAATAATGCCGACACTTGTAGTGACGAACCATACATAGTTTGTTTGAAAATTACATATGAGTATTACTGTGCATTTTTGTCTCGATATGGTAGAAGTTTTAGAAAATACGTCAACATTCACAATGTCGAACAATTCAAAAGATTTTTTTTTAATAAATAATTTCAATAATGTCAAAAAGAGAATTTGTATATGTATATTCAAATTGTGTAAGAAAAAAGCATAATGCCGACACATATAGTGACGAACCATACAAAGTTTGTTTTAATATTACATAAAAGTTACGCTTTCAAGAAAATATGTGTTATCATAAGCATGAAACGAACTCACCAGTTGGGTAATCCATTCTCGACTGAACACAAAACTGACACTGACAGCAAAACTTCTTGGCGTCCCGAAAATAAACCGTCTTGCTTGGGCCTTCCCAAATACGTACCCAGCAAGACGCTCCAAAACAGGTGAAAAAAAAAAAAAAAAAAAAATCTCCGGCGACGAAAACACGCGCGAATCCGTCAGCAAAATCAATCGGACCCCTACATTACAAATGTATCAATGCACTTAAATCACTTTATAAATTGTACTGCTGCATTAATATTACTTTATAAGTTGCTTCATTGCTTTATCGTCCTTTTTGCATTAATTTAACTGTAAAAGTGCCCTTTTCCACTTTTAAACTACTTTAATGGTAAGCTTACGGCAATGCAGCTGCATTATATATGCAATTATATAATGCTCCATGGTTACTTGGGACCATCAAGACTCTTATATGCACACTGAAATGAATAAGAACAACCGCAAATGTGTTAAGCGACTCACCCCTTGACGGTAGGCGTACCTCGCTGCGTATACCCCCTGTGTAATACACGTCTGGGTTAGTATACTATATAGGCAAATTTAATGCGCCACCAGCATAGAGGTCGCTAGGTAAGAAGGAGAGAAATGTCATTGAAAATGTTTGTTTACGTCCAAAATTCAATTTTTCGACGCAAAAATTAGCTCATAATCAAATAATTATTAAACTATTTTCCATTGGCATAATCATTTTGACCCTTTACTCTTGGGATACGCATGATTTCACAACAAATTTAGCCACAAACAAAGAATCTGGAAGTTTATAACCTATGTAGCCAAACACCAATTTTCCAATTTTATCCCACAAATCGTACATGAGCACTGACCGGATCTGTATATTTTGGAAGGAAAAAAAGTTTATCATGTTTTTCAATGCTCTCTGATCGTCTACAGCATAACTATTTCGATAAAAAGTGACATATGTGTGCTCCTTCCTATGCTGCACACGGTGCGTTCTCAACCCAACCTCTTTTATGACGGTTCTCCTACTAGCCACCAGATGTCGAAGTGATCGTTCAGCTTTGAAAAATATTAGCCTATAGCAGTATATTATATTTAGTATTGAATCAATTATTATTTATAGATTTATCGATACAATAATATAAATAAATCTCGCATAACTTGTGATATCGTCCTAAAAGCCATTGGTAACCGAATGCGTAGCTCCTTGCTTCTAAGGAAATGAATGGACCAGGATGAAAGCTATCACCATTGGGAGATCAAGGAGCATCTTCTTTTCTTCGTAGCATTGTTGAATAACAGTTTCGTTTGCTCAGAAACAACTAGCTTACCAATGGCTTTTAAGGCGAGATCATAGATACTGCGAGAAATATGATAGTAATCGAAGCCATACGATTACGTGAATAAAAGAGTCGAAGAAATTTTTGGGAGTTTAACTGTCACGCTACTTTGAGAAAAAAAGAACCGTAGACGACGGTGACCCAAAAACAGCGTCACACAGATTTTTCAAAAAATCATGACTTTACAAATGTTTGTCCGAATGTTGAATTGTTTATCCACTAACGAGAACATTGTGGTCAAACGCTATAGAACAATAACACACATAGTCGTAGCAAGGTAGACGGTCCGTAGGGGGCTGTGCAGATGGTCAACTCCAGTAAAAACAGCGTTACAATGGTTCAGAGCTCGTATCTTAGTTTACATTGAGTGGAATGTTTACCAAAACTATAGAAAAATACTTCACTGCCGCTATGCTATCAATTATTGATTATGAATCACGATTCGACACGTCTAGTGTAGATCTTCAATAAAAAAAACTTAACATGTTCGTAGCTAGAAAAAAACAGAAGTAAGGGGCTTCCATAAAAATTGGGGTGGGTAATGTCTGTTACATTACCGCGGGGTTGACGTAGAACTACTATGGACACAACTTCGATCAATTCTGGGTCAGACTCTTACAACAGTGCGGTACCCAGACAACCAAAATGCACGTATAACGAAATCACCTGGAGGCTTTGTATGTGCAAAATTTCACTTATAAGATGTCGCGAAAAGGCCTTCTACGTACAAAAGTGGAGGCGATATGCGTGCATATATTATGTGATGAATAATAACATACATTGCGAGTGTATAAATATTCTACCGAACTAACCAGTGATCTTATGCGACTCAACTTATGATAATAAATGTTGGTTTGACAGCTGCTACGGATTGATTCGACTTACTTTGTACGAGTGTACGGGACGAAGCAAAATGTACAAATGAACTCAGAAAAAAGTGTTTTATGCGAGTTTGATGTAATTAGTATGAATAAACGAGTTATAATGTGAACTTTCATGCGATTTCTGGTTGTCTGGGTAGCTTTTTGCAGGTGATAGGATGTTTGATGATAGGTGCTGTGATTGTAAGTATTCAATAAGGGAGATCTGTCATTTGGTTTGGAAGCTTTTTCAGAGTTTCGGATTTCAGATTTCAAAGTAAAATACTTTAAAAAGGATTTGATTTGATTATGTTGTTTGAATAACAGTGAAGTTTGAGTATGAGTGTGATGAAAGATTATTAATAATTTGTGATGTGTATGAATTTGTAGGTATACTAGTTTTGTGTTGTTATTGATCGGAAGAAGTTTTCAGAAATTAACTCTTTTGGACTCATTTTGGTGGTCCTAAAAAGGACCATTTGTCGTTCTGTGGTTCCGAGAACCAGTGTTTGGGGTTCCAGGTATAATCCAGTGTGGTACCAGATGATTGAGTTTGTTTGTTTGGTCGTCGCTTCCTTGTGTTGTTTGGTTGGGTGATCGTTTTCAGTTCTGGCTCCAGCCATAGTTTGCCAAACTCCTCCAGTAGATTAGATGTTCGATAGCTCGGGTGCTTTGATCGTGATAATCGGTCTATGGTACGAAAAAGTATGAACAATATCGACTGCACACTACACTTATATTTTAATAAACATCAAATCGTACAAGAACCACCTAATGTGGTCGCTTCATTTGGACGAGTTGCCAACTTCAAATTTATGAAATAGACAAATTTGATATGTTCTTGTTTGAAAACGTCAATATTAAATTAACCGGTGACTACAATAGGAGTATCTTGTTTTACATAATTGAATAAATTACGGGTCATGAACATTTTTATATCTTGCACAGTACGTTCAAGGCCGTATCCTTCTGGTAAATCGCCACTCATCTATCTCTCACGCCTGAGCGTTTTAACTGGTTATGCAGCTGGAGCCAGCAATGTCGACGGAGGAGTGATCGTCTAGCAAGGAATTCTGGTCAGAATTTGGTCTGTAGCAATATCATTGAGCATTTAGGCTCTGTACATTGATACTCATCAATGTGCAGCAGGAGTGAACACGTTTGAAAAGAAAGTACCCGGATAAAAAATACAATACAAAAACAATATAACGTATTGTAACAGCACCATTCAATATATTGGAAATACAATATAGTATATAGTAAAATGACAGTACAACTACAGTACAATATATTGTTTTGAACAGTTCACTGTATGGTATATGAGATTTTTGCAATAGGGTAACGTATATAACTTGGACATGCATATAATTTGGACAGGCTAGTCGTTCTATGCTCATTTCCAATGAGATGGTGAGGAATATATGTACTGGAAATTATGTATTGCATTATTAATACACTATGCTACTTAATAATGATAACAATTTTCAATACAATTACAAATTGGCTTCAAAACTATCAAAATTATAAATTGTATCAATAGAAACCTACGAATGCAAGAGGACGTGCATATCAAGAACATACATAAAATCCAATAATAGCGCTCAGAATTGGCATTCATAAAAAGTTTAAAAGTGGCAATATGATAAAATATGTCTAAAATTTAAACTAAGTTCATCTAAAATCTTAACATGAGTATATAAGGTGTAAAACAGGTGATGTCCAAAATACATTATGGTTTTTGTTCTGGTGATATAATTTGGCCATCTGATGAAATACACTGAAATGTCGCATGCATGCATACTTGCAGGCGTTTTTTTCGTGGATCTGATGATATGATATGCTTGCATTAAATTAAATAATTAATTATCACTAATATACGCATCCAATAAGCGAAAAAAATGCATAAGTCAGATGTTAACTCCCAAAGTTTTATGGAACAACCATCGTTTGAAGAAACCATTGTATGGATATTGAGATAACGCCCCTGTCCAAATTATATTCACATGAGGGTGTCCAAAATGTATAACAGACAGGCCGCCAAAAAAACGCTTTTTTTGGAAGCTAATACTACAGTTTGTAAGCTTGTTTTCCCCCAGAAACTCAAAATACAATGAAACATTAAGCATATAAGTATCATTACGTAATAAAATATCAGTATCTAATGCAGTTAATCGATCGCCGTTTCCAGACGTATCCTTAGCCTGTCCAAAATACATAATTTACGCTATAATGTATGGGTGGTTAAGTATCGTAACAATACAAATGTAGATATTTTCTCATACATAAATTTTGAAAATACAATTCGATATATTGTTCATGTATTGTCTTGATTAGTAATTCGTGTATTGTTGTACAATACAAAAACAATTCAACGAACTGTATTTCAATTAGTGGTAAAAAGTATAGAATTTGTATTTTGTATGGATTGTCCCCCAACTTACCGGATATTCATGCCAAAAGTAGCAAAATAATTTAACTTTTATAGAAGCAAAGAAATATACGTGGTTACAGCTAATGTCAAGTGACTTCTAAAAAAACTACATATTTTACATTTTGAATATTTTCGCACAACATTTCTCGATTACTTTTTCAAATCGACGTAAGTAACTTCCATACGATTTTGAGAAAATTAATTCAGAAGAATCACAACCTGTCTTCTAAAACTATTTTAAGATGAATCACCTTTTTAACATTTTTTCGACATGTACATTGCTTGAATTTTGCCATACAATAAGCTCGCGTTCAAAAACTATGAAGTTCCTATTATTTCACATAAGAATTTTTTATGACACAATTATAAGCCGTTTTATTCAGTTTGTTGCCACTACTGCAGCACTGATTTGAATTGAATGGATACGCGATACCCCTCGACGAGACTATGCACGCAACAGGTGATATGAACCGATGCGTAAGAAACGTCAGGGAGACCAACGAACGTCAAAACCCACATACATTTCGCAAGTCATGGTAGATGCCAAGTATAATGTGAATTCTTTCTTCCTAATTATTGAAAATTACGAGTTATATCAAAAGTATTTAGATTGTGCCAGTTATTCCCTGAATTTGTTACGGTACCTTGCGCTATAAGTATGATATGCAGTACGATAGACAGTAAAATCTTGAAACTAAGAAAAATTTGTTCTAGTATAGGTTGTTAAGAGCACTACGTCTCAGATATTGTCCTCAGATCCGATTTCTGAAATACCCATTGTGCTTTGGCTGTAAGTTACTTCTGATTTATTAATTCGATCTAAGCAAACTGAATTAAATACTCCAATAGGGATCCTCTAGTTACACATCGAAATCAAGTTTGTTGGGGATCAATCGAATTAAGGCGACCAGTTGTAAGTAAACATGAATTTATTGCCAGCGAGTTAAACTTATAAATAAACACTTTACAGCTTAAAGAATTCTGCACTAAAAACCATCGTGCTTCTCTGTTAAGAGGTCCCGAAAAATCTCCCCAACAAAACCTTTAAGAACTGCTTTGATCATCAAGAAGAGGTGAAGTATGCCTGAAACGGATCTGTACGACTGCAAACTATGCCGGAGGTCGAATAACGTGGATGATATGGTCTTCTGTGCGGTATGTCAAGAATGGTATCATTACCAGTGCGTGGGTGTACATCAGCGGTAGCAAACGAAAGCTGGATGTGCGCACGATGCGCGGCTCTACCGTCGCCCACACGAATTGGTGAGCTTTTTGGAAATTATCCGGTACTCCCGGCCACCATCGCTACCGTATCGTTAGTAGGGGCCACCGAATCATCGGCGATCGTAGGTTCAACCTCTTCCGAGGTATCACCCTGCGGCGAGTGCTGCACTACCGCTAGTGGCAACTGCAGTATCTCCAGCTGTGACGTCGATTGCAGCTAGTCTGATGCCACCCGCAATTGCTGGACCATCCGGTTGGATAGGATTACCAGACGTACTCTTTTTGGAGTACAAGTACTCTATTTTGCCTTAAAAATGTGTGTACTATTCTTTTTAACTAAATGGGCTCAAGTGTACTATTTTTCAGTTGGTACTGACGATAATCGCCAAATCAAATAACCTGTAGAAGAAACAATATCAACCTTTTTCCCAGGATAACACGGTGTTCGGTCACACCGCGAAGACATCTCCCATTGACTGTATGCTAGGTGCACTTGGTGAGAAAAATAAGAGTAAAATTTCGTAAAATCTTTGATAAAAAGTTGAGAATAATATCTTCCTCAAAAACTTAATCTTACTAGAAATGTAGGAGAAGTGGCTGTGATTGAGAATCAGACATTTTTGCAAAAAAATGTCTAAATTATCAATTAGTAGTGCATTTAAAATTTTTAAGGTAGGCTAAGTGTAATCTTCAGTACTCTTTTAAAAAGTTGAAAATATATATATATATATATCTTTTCAGTGAGAGCAAATATGGTAACCCTACGGTTGGATAACTACAACGACCCCGGCTGTAAGTGCAACTAACTATGGCCAATCCCTATTGACGGAGCAGGCACGAGCGAGTTTACAATGGGGTGCAGGAACATCGAGCATTCCTCGAGAGGCAAATGGAAGAGAGCCACAAGAAGGAATTAGAGAGGAAGAAGGCCATGTTGGGGCAGCTCGCGAAAAATGCCATGCAAGGCGTTTATTACTGGAGTGACATCGAATAGCATCAATGAGCAGTCCGCTGCAGTTGGAACCAGTAGCGTAGGAGGCTGGCTGGGAAGGATGATCGGCGAGATGGAAAATCTGTCGCTCACACCAGCGTGCACGGAGACAAGGGTGACAGCACCAGTTCGTATCCGTACACAACAACAACTCCACACCGACAACTGCGGGTTCTGCTAGCCGAAGCGTGTTCGAGCCATCTTTCTCATCACTTCTCCTTGGAGTGCCTAGTAGTATGTCGAGAGCTCCCACAGACTCATTTTCTGCATGTCAGTACACTACTATGCCATCTACCCCTCTATATGGATACTCACAACCGAGCCGAGAGTTCCAACAAATCAGCGTGTTTCCAATTACCACCCCGGTTTCCTCTATTAGTCTGAGGAATGCTAATTTGACGAACGTAGTCACCGCCTGCCCAAACAGTTCCCACCGCATCGATTCCACCGCAGGTGCCGGTTTATGGAAGGTTACCAGCAAATTCAAGCATACCCAGAACGGATCCGAACCCCGTTCCCCCACAAGGTTCTTTGGGTAGCCATCCTTTGGTTAACGCAGCTCAAGCTCTTCCGTTGCCACAAGCGTCACCTTTACCAACGTTTCCTACGCAGCAGCAATTGTTAGCGCGACAAGTCATGCCGAGAAATCTTCCACTGTTTCGGGGAGACCCGGAAGATTGGCCGCTATTTTTGAGTGCATATACTAATTCAACAGCCGCATGTGGATACACAAACGTGGAGAATTTGGCACGGCTTCAACGTGCGCTACAGGGTAAGGCATTCGATGCAGTAAAAAGCCGTTTGCTTCTTCCAGCGTGCGTCCCACAAGTCATTTCCACGTTTGTACATGCTGTACGGGAGGCCAGACCCAGACAACCAAAATGTACGTATAACGAAATCACCTGGAGGCTCTATATGTGCAAAATTTCACTTATAAGATGTTGCGAAACGGCCTTCTACGTACAAAAGTGGAGGCGATATGCGTGCATATATTATGTGATGAATAATAACATACAATGCGAGTGTATAAATATTCTACCGAACTAACCTGCAATATTATGCGACTAATGATAACAAATGATGATTTGACAGCTGCTATGGATTGATCCGAATTACTTTGTACGTGTTTACGGGACGAAAACAAAATGTACAAATGAACTCAGAAAAGAAGTGTTTTATGCGAGGAAACTCATCAATCTGACGAGTTAATCCACGGTGTTTAGCGAGTTTGATGTAATTAGTATGAATAAACGAGTTGTAACGTGAACTTTTCATGCGATTTCTGGTTGTCTGGGGAGTTGATCATCCAGACATTGCTGGACAAAGTTCGGGAAACTCCCCGCACCAAGGGCAGACAGGCTGGAAACGTTGATCACCTTTGGTATGGCGGTGCAAAATCTGTGCGACCACATCGAGGCAACGGGGCAAGTAGCGCACCTGTGCAACCCGGTTTTACTGCGAGAGTTAGTCGACAAAATTCCTGCGCAACAACGTCTAAACTGGGCGTTATATAAACAACAGTTCGCTGGGGTTGATCTTCGCACATTTGCTGGTTTTATGTCGATGTTGGTATCAGCTGCCTCGGACGTCACAGTCACAACGGATTCTAAGCAATCAGCTTGGGACGAGGAGAGCGTGGCAGAGATAAAAACTTTCTCAATGCTCATGCTGCCAGCGAACCAGCCTCGAATCTAGTGAGTCAAGACGGGGAGATAAAGAAAGTAGAAGTCAAGGAGGTACTGTGCCTGGCAATGCAATGGGCGTAATCACAAAGTGAAAGATTGTGCAACGTTCAAAAGGTGGGAGCCGGACAGTCGCTGGAAGACGATTCAAGATCATCATCTTTGTCGCACATGCTTAGGGAAGCACGGGCGCCGTCCTTGTAAGCTGCAAGCTGTTTGTGGTGTTGATGGGTGTCAGCAACGTCACCATCAGTTACTGCACTCCGGCAGTCAGAAACGACCTGCCCCAATGAGAGAAGGGCAAAAAACTATGAAGCAGAACGATAAACCCTGCTGAAGGGCTAAATGCACATCATGCTACCAAGAAATCGACATTATTTCGCATCCTTCCCGTGAAGCTGTTTTGGAAAGGTAAAACTGTAGAAACCTTGCGTTTTTGGATGACGGCTCGGACATGACTTTGGTCGAATCGATTGCAGAACGATTAGGCATCGATGACGGCGAACCACTCCCACTTTGCCTAACGTGGACCAGCAATGTAACTCGCCAGGAACCCAAGTCCCAACGAATTCGTCTGGAAATCTCCGGGAGCCAGCAAAAGTGAATGGTTCACTTTAAACGATACAAGAACAGTTTCTAGCCTCAATCTTTCCGAAGCAAACGTTGAAGTACGCTGAATTAGCTCGGCAATACAATTACCTTCGTGGTCTTCCAGTAACCAGCTATGAATCAGCAACTCCAGGCATTTTGATTGGCTAGAACAATGCCAGTCTTACTGCGACGCTATGTCTGCGCGAAGGTCAGCTAGGGGACCCCTTAGCCAGTAAGACTCGACTCGGTTGGTCGATCTACGGATATAACAGCGGATGGAGAGAAGGTCACTGCACCGATCTTCACGATCTCGTCAAGCAGTACTTCACGCTCGAGAGCATCGGCGTTTCGGCGGACAAGGCACAGAATCGGAAGAGGACAAGCGTGCTCGTCAGATTTTTAGAGGACACCACGAAGCGCATTTTCAAACAAGTTTGAGACCGGGCTGCTGTGGCTCCATGACCATATGGAATTTCCTAATAGTTTTTCCCATGGCAATGCGTTCGTCTTGGAATGTTTCGAGCGGAGGATGAAAAAGGATCCAGATCTGCGTACAAGCGTACAGCAACAGATGGGCGAATATGTGGAAAACAACTATATACACGAGTGACCCAAGATGAAAAGGAGTCGATAGATCCTCGAGGGTGTGGTACTTTGCCGTTGGGCGCCGTAAGAAACCCGAAGAAGCCGGGCAAAACTAGGGCTCGTTTGGGATGCTGCGGCAAAAGTGGGAGGAGTGTCTTTCAACTCGATGCTTCTCAAAGGGCCCGACTTACTAACACCTTTGGCTTTGGTGCTATGTAGATTTCGCGAACGACCGGTGGCAGTTTGCGGGGACCTGAAGCAAATGTTTCACCAGTTCAGAATTCGCCAACAAGATGCACACAGTCAGCGGTTCCTGTACCGAGAGCACCCCTCGCAACCCGTAAAATGTTCGTTATGGACGTCGGTACCTTTGGGGCCACATGCTCTCCCTGTCAGGCCCAATATATTAAAAACCGCAACGCAAAGGAACACGAAACAGAATTTCCCGAAGCAGCGAAGGCAATTATAGAAAAACACTATGTCGATGATTACCTTGACAGTTTCGACACAGAAGCGGAAGCAATCAAGGTTGCTCTTGAAGTTAAGGAAGTTCATGCTCGTGGAGGTTTTGAGATCCGGAATTGGCACGCTAACTCGGATGCCCTTCTGCGACGGGTCGGAGAGCCCAGAGGAATCCAGTCGAAAGTCATCAGTATCGATTTAGAGGGCGATGCGGAACGAGTTTGGGCCTCCTATGGTTGCCGGAGGAAGATGTAATCGCATTTGCCACTGACCAGCAGTTTGACGGTATTTTTACCGACGAAGCGAAACATCCTACGTTGTGTCATGAGCCTGTTTGACTCACAAGGTATATTGTCGCTTATAACAATACAGGGACGGATGATCATTTAGGATACGTGGCGCAAACAGACGCAATGGGACGAAGAAGTCAATGAATCAGTTCGTATACGCTGGCTTTGATGGACGGAGCTGTTTAAGAAGGTCGGACAGATGAGACTACACGCTGGCGTGGGTTAAATCGCAGCATTGCCGGTACCGACAGTTCGTGGCTTTTCGAGTGGGAGAAATTCTAAGCAAGACAGAAGCCACCGAGTGGAGATACGTCCCAACACAACATAACCCAGCTGACGATGCAACTAAATGGGGCAAGGGACCCAGCACGGATGTAACGTCTCGCTGGTTCCAAGACCCGACTTCCTCTATCAGCCGGAAATAAAGTGGCCGGAACAAAGATCGACACAGACGCTCGACACAGATGAAGAATTGAGACCCTGCATGGTACATCGTCAGAAACATTCGAGGATGTCTACAATATCTGTAAATTTTCTAAGTGGGAACGTTTGCTTTAGAACAGCCGCATACGTTCACCGCTACATCGAGAACAGCAAGCGGAAATGGAAAAAGGGTTGCTGATCATGGGGCATCTACAGCAGGAAGAGTTGCAAAATGCAGAGAATAGCCTGTGGCGTACAGTTGCAGTTATCAGCGTACCCAGATGAAGTCGCTGTGCTGAAACAAAGAAACGGAAACCCGAAGAAGGCTATCGATAAGACTAGTCCAGTCTACAGCTGTCGCCGTTCTTAGACGAATACGGCGTGATGCGGGGTAGACAGTCGCATCGGAGCAGTTCCGTACGTTACATATGACTTTAAGTTTCCGATCATCCTGCCGAGACATCACCATCTCACTAAACTAGTCGTTGACTGGTATCACCGCCGATATCTTTCACGCTAATCATGCGACGGTGCAGAATGAGGTTCACCAACGCTTCCATGTCTCTAATCTTCGCTCCGTTGTACGACAAGTTACAAAAGAATGTCAGGCCTGCAAGATCTCCAAAACAGTACCAACCACGCCGAAGATGGCTCCTCTTCCAGGTCACGTCTAGCGGCAAAGGAAAGACCGTTCTCCCACGTCGGGCTGGATTATTTCGGACCTATACAGGTCCGTACCGGGCGTGGCTGTGTCAACGATGGGTAGCGTTGTTCACGTGCCTCACTGTGAGAGCAGTGCACTTGGAAAGTCGCCCATTCGTTATCTACGGAATCATGTAAGATGGCAGTACGTCGGTTTGTGGCGCGTCGTGGATCACCTGTCGAAATTCGCTCCGATAATGGGACCAATTTTCAGGGGGCTAGTCGTGAGTTGCGTGATCAATTGGTGGCTCATGGGAGCGATTAGTAAGGTCCGTCAAGGTGGCACTTGGCTCACTATGTGGGCGATCAAAACCCGGACGATGAAACGCTGCTGACAGTCCCTTGCTTGAGCCGAGTCCATAATAAACTCTCGACCGTTAACCAGAATTCCTCTTGAAAGCGTTAGCCAGGAGGCCGTTAACGCCAAATCATTTTATCCTGCTAAACTCGCACGGAGTCGTCCAACCTCCTACGAAGCTAGCGGAATTAACAGGCGCAACGCGGACAAACTGGGACCTGGCTAGGAAGCTCGTTGATCAGTTCTGGCGACGATGGGTCGCAGAATATCTTCCGACGATTGCAAGAAGAAGTAAATGGCTCGAAGAAGCTGAGAAGCTCAAAGTCGACGATTTGGTGCTGATCGTGGATGAAGGCCGACGTAACGGATGGACGAGGGGGCGGATAGCAGCGATAATTCCAGGAAGTGATGGTCGAATTCGCCAAGCCATGGTTCAGACCACAGGAGGGTTGTTTCGGCGCCCAGTGACCAAGTTGGCAGTGCTCCAGGTGCAAGGCGATGGTAACGCAGCAACAACGGAAGAACCGGAATTGCGTCACGGGTCGGGGACTGTTGCCACCACTGGCAGCACTGATTTGAATTGAATGGATACGCGATACCCCTCGACGAGACTATGCACGCAACAGGTGATATGAACCGATGCGTAAGAAACGTCAGGGAGACCAACGAACGTCAAAACCCACATACATTTCGCAAGTCATGGTAGATGCCAAGTATAATGTGAATTCTTTCTTCCTAATTATTGAAAATTACGAGTTATATCAAAAGTATTTAGATTGTGCCAGTTAATCCCTGAATTTGTTACGGTACCTTGCGCTATAAGTATGATATGCAGTACGATAGACAGTAAAATCTTGAAACTAAGAAAAATTTGTTCTAGTATAGGTTGTTAAGAGCACTACGTCTCAGATATTGTCCTCAGATCCGATTTCTGAAATACCCATTGTGCTTTGGCTGTAAGTTACTTCTGATTTATTAATTCGATCTAAGCAAACTGAATTAAATACTCCAATAGGGATCCTCTAGTTACACATCGAAATCAAGTTTGTTGGGGATCAATCGAATTAAGGCGACCAGTTGTAAGTAAACATGAATTTATTGCCAGCGAGTTAAACTTATAAATAAACACTTTACAGCTTAAAGAATTCTGCACTAAAAACCATCGTGCTTCTCTGTTAAGAGGTTCCGAAAAATCTCCCCAACACAGTTACTTGCGACGTTTTTCTACCAGTGTAAAATCGACTCAAGTAGTGTTTTGTTTTGATTCGAGGTTAAGTCACTTTGTCTCTCCATATAGCGGGGTGGCGAAAGTAGTGGTTATTTTGCGGAAGTTGAAAATCTTACTTTCGTCGTTTTGTACATCCAGAAATTAAACGTTCTAAAAGTGAAAAATTGAGTTGGTACAGAGCGAAACGTGTAGAATTTCGTCTGCAAAACACAAAGGATCGATAAAGTAAATTTGCATACTTTTTCGACTTTAGTCTGTATGGATAAGTTTTCGAGATTTCTTGCTTTCTGAACTTGTTTTGTTTACTTCTTTGACATAGAAAAAAGCAACAGTTGTTTTACGTGAAAATAGGAATTTGACCAAAATTGTAAGGTATAAAACCAATTAAAAACATACAGTGTTTTCTGTTACA
>NW_018736441.1:0-28745 GCF_002204515.2 Aedes aegypti
GCAAGGTTGTGCGTGCAAGGGATCGATTACTGCGAGGCGCTTGGTCTAATCGTCGTTCAACACCTCAACGGACATAACTTGACACCAATGCATTGGTGTCAAGAAACGATTGCCGATAATTATCATATAATGGTTCGTTTTGCAATAATGTGGCTCACGTTCGAAACGGAATTCGTGTCCAGTGTGAAGTTCGGTGCACTCGTCACACCATGAAAGCCGGTGCCTAAGGTCAGACTTAACCTTTACCTCGACTCAGATCTCGCCATAAATCTTGTTTATGCGTAATGCGAATCAATCACAGAACCGGAATCGCACTCGCTTTGATCGTTCCGCGATCTTCCGGATGAAAAACTATGACGTTACTGAACGATTCGACCTGAAGGATGAGATGAGACACCACTATTAATGTGTTACAGTAGAATGAGACACCTGAGATAACTTGTACGCTAAGAGACAGCCAAGGAATGGGACTGCTGAGGTCCTCAAAATGCTGGAATTATTACCTAGGACATTCCCAGTAAGATTTGGATGAGGTGGGACACTCGCAAATGATTAAACTGTGTGTCTAAGAGTGCTAATACGCTCAACTGAGACATCCGTTAATAGCAAAAGGGTAATGTGAGACACCCGTAGATAATCGAGTACTGCGACAGCAATCATAGGGAAAGAGTGTTCCGTTTTATTATGGAAGTCCGTCAACAGACGAGTGATGCAACTCATACATAAGGCTTTCGTTTATGGTGAGACACTCGGTCGAATGAGGATTGGGACACCCAAAGTAGCAGGATGGGACACCATAAGATTTTCTGTATGTAACTTATTTTAGCTTAGTTTCGCCATAATCTAAACCGATTTTTCCAGATCTCTCCGTAAATATAGTTTCTGCGTAATGCTAATCAATCACAGAACCGGAATCGTATACACTTTGATCGTTCCACGATCTTCCGAATGAAAAATCAAAACGTTACTGGATGACTCGACTTAAAGGATGAGATGGGACACGCTTTTAAAAAGAAACAGTAGAGTGAGACACCCTAAATAACTGGTACGCTAAGAAACAGCTAAAGAATGGAAATGCAGAAGTCCTTCAAAATGCTGGAACTATGATCTAGGATACCTTGATAGTGGGGCATTAACAAATGGGTAAATTGTGTGCCTCAGAGAGCTAATACGCTCGTCTGAGATATCCGTTAATAGCCAAATGTTAATATGAGACACCTACAGATATTCGTGTTCAGCGACAGCAATCATAAGGAAACAGAATCCGGTTTAATGATGGAAGTCCGTCAACCAGACACAAAGTACTAAAGCTTATACTTACGACTTTCGTTACGGTGAGACACTCACCAAAATGAGGATTGGGATATTTCGAAATTGGCAGGGTGGGACACCTTTAAATGAAGAAACTCTGTCTTTGGACGCCCGCCAGTATACGGTGGTGCAAAGTGCACAATCATAAATATTATCACAAAAAATGCTTTAGCACCTTAATTTTACCGTGTAGCGAATTAGTGAGACGCTTGCAAATGACTGAGTGTCTCAGAGTTCTACCAGGATGAACAGGGACAGCCATTTCCATGAAATTGGTACAGTGAGACACACCGTAGATGTTCGTGTACTACAATCGCAATCATAGGGAATGAGAACCCGGTTGTGTGGAAGACTTCCGATTAACAGAAGAGTTTTGAAACTTCTACAAAAGGCTTTTGTTATGGTGAGACACTCGCCAAAATGAAGATTGGACAAGATTGAACTCCTGAAGCGCAATTGTTAGAGTTACACACCCGCAGATACTTGAACGCTGTGACATCCACAAGATGTTTACTTCTATCAAAAAGAAGTACCTGATATTGAACTCCTGAAGCACAATTTTAGAGTGAGACACCCGCGCATACTCAAACGCTGGGCCATCCAAGTGATGGTACTTCTGCCGAAAGGAAGAACTGAAAAAGTAACCTAAGATGTTTGTAATTGTGCGGCTGAAATGTGGTGAGACACTTACAGATAACTGTGTGTCTCACAGTTCTACTAGGCTGAATTGGGACAAGAAATTGGTAAAGTGAGACACCCGTTGATGTTCGAGTACTACGACAGCAATAATAGGGAAAGAAAATCCGACTGTGTGATAGACGTCCGTCAACAAAACAGTTTTGAAAATTATGCAAAAGGCTTCTGTTAATGGTGAGACACTCGCCGAAATGACCTCAATTTTGCAATTGTATGGCTGGAATTTGGTGCGACACTTACAGATGACTGTATGTCTCAGAGTTCTACTAGGCTGAACAGGGACAGCCGTTTCCAGGAAATTGGTAAAGTGAGACACCTGTAAATTTTCGTGTACTACGACTGCAATCAAAGAAAGACGTCCGTCAACAAAAAAGTTTTGAAATTTATGCAAAAGGCCTTTGTTTATGATGAGACACCTTCCGAAATCAGGATTGGGACACCCAATTGAAAATCCGTATGGAAAACTACCACTTTACTGGAAGGTGCATTAAATGCATAAGAAACAATAGATTGAACCAAGATACCAAGATTGAACTCCTGAAGCGCAATTGTAGAGTGAGACACCCGCGGATACTCAAATGCTGGCGCATCCAAGAGATGGTAATTCTGCCGGAAGAAGGACTTAAATAGTGACCTGATTTTTGAAATTGTACGACAGAAATTTGGTGAGACACTTAGAGATGACTGTGTGTCTCAGAGCTGTAATAGACTGAACAGGGACAGCCGTTTCCAGGAAATTGGTAAAGTGAGACACCCGTAGATGTTCGAGTACTACGACAGCATTCATGGAGGAAAGACTCGATGGTGCGGTAGACGTCCTCCAACAAAACCCGGTTACCGAATGAAAAACTACCACGTAACTGGAAGATCCGACCTGGAGGTTTCGAAAAAATCATAACTTTATAGCCTGAGAAGTGGATACGAAATGTATTAAGATAAGACTAACTCCTCAAGAGTAACAGTAGAGTGAGACACTCGCGGCTACAGCCCAAGAGACAGCCAAGGGATAGTACATCTGCCAGTAAGAAATGTTGGAATTGTAACCTGATTTTTGTTATTCTAGGACTAAATGTGATGAGATATTCGCAGATGATTCCGTGTCTCAGATTTCTGAAGCACTGAACTGGGAGGGACAGTCGTTTAGAGCCGATTGGAAAAGTGAGACAGTCGTGAATGTTCGTGTAACATGATAGCAATGGTAGAAGCTCGACAACAGAAAAATGTCGAAACTTAACTAAAACGCTTTCGTTTTTTTTGTGAGACACCCACTGAAATGAGGAATGGGATACACGAATTTTCGCTGTGGGACACCTACTAATAATGAAGAATTTTGTCGTCAGTCGTCCGTCAGTACACGGTGAAATAAATTCACACAAAACTGGACACTAATCCAGCCATTCCATGAAAAACCGATCTAGTGGGTCACCGAATTCCATGAAATTTTGCTATTTTGTTCCTTATCCGAAATAACCGGAGTAACACACATGTTATAATTGTGTATTATCAACTTATATATGACTAGTTTTGGTTATATATCAGTTGATAATACACAATTATAACATGTGTGTTGCTAGGGTAAGGATACACGTGTTTTTTTTGATTTTTTGATTAAGGTAACTTTTTCCAAAATAGGGTGTCCAGAAAAATTACGATTTTGCAATTTTTTTATTTTAAAAAAATTATAACTGTTGAACCTTTCGATCGATATCTTTTTGGACTAAATGAAAGCTAAAGATTTTGAATTTTCAGGAAAAATATAAAATTTCGCTTTAAATGTTTTTTTACATGAAAAAAATAAATAATTTCCATTTTTTCGTGTTTGAAGGCCTCGGGACCAAAGGGACCTATTGCTGTTCTCATTTTTTCTTGATAGTTCAGAAAATTTTACGTTTACTGTCAAATTTTCAGCCATGTATGTTTTTTAGTTTTTTAAATATATTTTTTTGAATATAAAAAAATCAGTCATTTTTCATCGGCACACACTGTAGGTCTCAGCGCATTAGACTTTTTATTTTAAACAAATCATAGCTTTTGAACAGCTCAACCGATTTCCAATCTTTTTTTATGGAACTAAAGCTCAAAATTTCAACTTTTCAGACAAAATTGGAAAATCTGAAAAAAAAATTACATTAAAATAAATGAAAATTAAAAATAAATGAAATTTTTATATTTTTTCATGTAATTTAAATAAAAATATTTTTTCAAAGTTTAATATGTTTTTCTGAAAGCTTTCATTCCATAAAAAAATATTGGAAATCGGTTGAGCTGTTCGAAAGGTATGATTTTTTTTTAAATAAAAACTCTAATGCACTGAGACCTACAGTGTGTGCCGATGAAAAATGACTGACTTTATTTTCAAAAAAATATATCTCAAACACTAAAAAACATACATCGTTGAAAATTTGACAGTAAACGTAAAATTTTCTGAACTTTCAAGAAAAACTGAGAACAGCAATAGCTTCTTTGGTCCCGAGGCCTTAAAAAACGAAAAAACGGAAATTATTGTTTTTTTTTTCGTGTAAAAAAACAATTTTTGTGAAATTTTATATTTTTCCCGAAAAATCAAAATCTTTAGCTTTCATTTCGTCCAAAAAGATTGAAAATCGGTCAAACGGTTCAAAAGTTATAATTTTTTTTAAATAAAAATTTTGCAAAATCGCTATTTTTCTGGTCACCCTATTTCGGAAATGGTCACCCTAATCAAAAAATCCAAAAACTCATGTATTCTTATTTCGGATTAGGAACAAAATAGCAAATTTTCACGAATTCGGTGACCCACTAGATCGGATTGCCATGGAATGGCTGAATCACAAAAAAAGTACTACGCCTAAGGCAGTTTAATTCTGCATTGTACACAAGTGCTGAAACAGGCTTTATTCCAAATTCTTGTGAAAGTTCACATCGAACAGACATCTGTCAACATAGAGATGTTGAAGCGAACTGAACGTTTCAAAAATCCCTAAAAAAAATACATAGTAAACTGCAATTGAAGTTTTGCCTGAAAATTTTTAAAAATTTAAGCTTCAAAATTGTTTCAAAATTTTAAAAAGATTTTCGGATAAAATAGCAAAAAAATGCTCTCAAAGTTTGAAAAGCGCAATAGATAATTCTTGAACATCTAAAAGATTGTTTCTGTTCATATGTATTTTCTATTTTCAATTTTCAATTTTCAATTTTCAATTTTCAATTTTCAATTTTCAATTTTCAATTTTCAATTTTCAATTTTCAATTTTCAATTTTCAATTTTCAATTTTCAATTTTCAATTTTCAATTTTCAATTTTCAATTTTCAATTTCAATTTTCATTTCAATTTTCAATTTTCAATTTTCAATTTTCAATTTTCAATTTTCAATTTTCAATTTTCAATTTTCAATTTTCAATTTTCAATTTTCAATTTTCAATTTTCAATTTTCAATTTTCAATTTTCAATTTTCAATTTTCAATTTTCAATTTTCAATTTTCAATTTTCAATTTTCAATTTTCAATTTTCAATTTTCAATTTTCAATTTTCAATTTTCAATTTTCAATTTTCAATTTTCAATTTTCAATTTTCAATTTTCAATTTTCAATTTTCATTCAATTTTCAATTTTCAATTTTCAATTTTCAATTTCAATTTTCAATTTTCAATTTTCAATTTTCAATTTTCAATTTTCAATTTTCAATTTTCAATTTCAATTTTCAATTTTCAATTTTCAATTTTCAATTTTCAATTTTCAATTTTCAATTTTCAATTTTCAATTTTCAATTTTCAATTTTCAATTTTCAATTTTCAATTTTCAATTTTCAATTTTCAATTTTCAATTTTCAATTTTCAATTTTCAATTTTCAATTTTCAATTTTCAATTTTCAATTTTCAATTTTCAATTTTCAATTTTCAATTTTCAATTTTCAATTTTCAATTTTCAATTTTCAATTTTCAATTTTCAATTTCAATTTTCAATTTCAATTTTCAATTTTCATTTTCAATTTTCAATTTTCAATTTTCAATTTTCAATTTTCAATTTTCAATTTCAATTTCAATTTTCAATTTTCAATTTTCAATTTTCAATTTCAATTTTCAATTTCATTTCAATTTTCAATTTTCAATTTTCAATTTTCAATTTTCAATTTTCAATTTCAATTTTCAATTTTCAATTTTCAATTTTCAATTTTCAATTTTCAATTTTCAATTTTCAATTTTCAATTTTCAATTTTCAATTTTCAATTTTCAATTTTCAATTTTCAATTTTCAATTTCAATTTTCAATTTTCAATTTTCAATTTTCAATTTTCAATTTTCAATTTCAATTTTCAATTTCAATTTTCAATTTTCAATTTTCAATTTTCAATTTTCAATTTTCAATTTTCAATTTTCAATTTTCAATTTTCAATTTTCAATTTTCAATTTTCAATTTTCAATTTTCAATTTTCAATTTCAATTTTCAATTTTCAATTTTCAATTTTCAATTTTCAATTTTCAATTTTCAATTTTCAATTTTCAATTTTCAATTTTCAATTTTCATTTCAATTTTCTCGATATCGAGTCATGGAACATCGACTTATAGAGGTTTCACTGTATTTAGGTATTTCTCTCTGCTTTGAACGTACAAAAACACGTTTCTTTCCTTTCATTAATCAATTCATTAATTCATTATTAATTATATCAATTTCGTTAAGAAAAAAGAAACCAAGTGGATTTTTGCCTAGAATACTATGAGATGCATATTTCACATTCTTGAATGATTGTCCCCGGGAAATTTTAGGAATATATCCACTGAAATTTCTAGAACATCTTTCTTTGAAAAAGAAAATCCAGAAAAATCAAAATTTATGTAAAAAAGATATTTGATTTTTATCACTTGAGATTTAAAAAAAACAAATGCTAAGGGAATTCACTTGCTGAAAATGAAAATGCGGGATCTTCAACAAGACTCAAATTGAAATAAAATTTTCTACGAATTTATCGACTAAATAAAATAACAAGAACATTTTACCAGAATATTAAGAGGATAAATTACTAGACAAAGGGCAAGTGTACCAGCTATGGTTAAAATGGTTCTCTCTTTTGCCATGCGTAATGAATTTGTTTTAAAATTTTAAACTATTTTGGATTTTTTTTTTTTTGGCAGTAAGTTATGAAATATGTCAAGAGAAAAATTCAAACGAGTTAAAAATGTGAAAGTTAAAGAAAATGAAAACTGTTTATTTTCTTTAGAGCGAAAATCTGTCAAAATTTTAAAAAAAGTTGTGCTTTCATTCAGATTGTTTTTAGAGATATGTCAATTGAAGTTTTTCAATGTTTCGAAGCGAAATTTTGAAATTTCATCTTTTTGTCTTCTTGACCTTTTGTATTTCGACTGTTCTTTCGACCTTTTGTCATAGATTCCACGATGATCAAATTCTGTTGTCAACGACGGGTATTCCATGTAAAGCAACCGGACTTGCCGTTCCGATTAAATAATGATTAGTACGTAAATGATAAAAAAAAGAAAATTTCAAAATGGAACGGTCTCACCGATATGCCTCGGTTGTAATGAAGATCGATTGTCAGATCCGTGATACACTTCTGAGCAAAACGATGGATACGTATTGAGATTTAGAGTAGAAATATATAAGCAATAATCAGTTTAATCGATGTTCCAGTAAATTGATGAGACCGTTCCATTTTATTTTTATTCTTGAGGAATAGAACATTCATTTTCCAATGCGTAACCTTTTTCTACGACAAATTGCTATGTTGAGAGCTTCCATAACAGGATTGCCACTGGTTTTTCTATTCTGAAGCGCTTCTCTCAAATTTAAAAATCATGTAATGGCTTTCCAGCCATTCCAATCAATTCGAAGATCCCACTGGAACCCATCTAGAAACATCCCCGAGATTGACAGACGAGTCTCGTCTCCTCTTTCGAGGGGAGGTCTGAATGACGGCAATCTCAGCCGCGATCGAATTCCAATTGACGGCTCTCAATTAATTTCAATTAAGTCGAAACACCCCACAAAGCGCTCCGACGACGACAACGACAACGACAATCAGTGTCTTAACGCGCTCGTGCCCTTGCACAAATCCCCAAAATCAATCCGATCGAAATTAATAAAACAAGCCACGGTTGGTGGTCCCGATGCGCATCGTCGATTGTCTTGGGAAGCAAACCACGAGAAGGAGTGCATCTCTCCAAGATGCATCAACGCACCACTCACGGATGATAAATGATAGGCTCTCGGTTGAGAGGGCGGACTCTGCCCATAAAAGCATTACTGTCTCATGTGGAAACAAGTGGGTATTGAGAAAAAAATGCGTTCAAAGTTTGAAGTTTGTCTTTTCATACAAATTTGCATCATTTTCTTGTACATTTCTTCATGCCTTATTCATTTAGTATTGACTATCAAAAAATATAAATTTGAACAAATTTCAGGTTTCTAGTTGCAATTTGGATTGAAATTTCATATGGAGACTATTATGCCTTTAGTTCTCAATATGGAACTGTACCAACTTTCCTATTTTCCACAACATTATCAAACAAAGTGTGTTAATTTTTGAATGCGTTGTAAATTATGTATTCAAGCATGAATGATGCGATGAAAAACGGAACAATGTCGGTTAAGCAGTTTTTGAAAAATTGAAAACGTTATTTATTTTATTTTTTGACGTTTGTGATTTAACCGATGAAAAAGGTCCCAAGTGGACCGAAACGTCGGGATATATCAAAAATAGCATTTTCAATTTCCCAAACATTGTTTAGTCAACAATGTTTCAGTAATATAACCTAGGTCGAAGCTCATTCAAGAAAAGGTGACAGCTCTAAAATCCACATGGGACAGTTATGCCTTCATGGGCATGCGTGCGTTCCCTGTCCAAATTCGACGGAATGATTTCGATCACCCTCTTTTCAAGTACCGTTGTTGTTAGTCCAGCCTATCGATTCCGTTGAACCCGTGGCGTGACGATCGTCCATTTCTCAGCTGTGGGACTGTTAACGTGTCAATTTCGATTTCGGGATTGACGAGTGACCACGGGATCACGAGTATCGGTTTCTGGACGTTTGAATTTTGATTTCCTGAGATTTAAAAACAATTGCCGTGAATGCGTGTGCACCTCGGGGGTCAAATGGCGTTGAACTCCAGGGAATTGCTGAACAATTGTTCGGTACGAACTTCATAGTCTTACTTAGAATTTTCACAAAACCAACTTTGTTTTTTTTTATAAGGAAAGCTTTAATAAAACCTTCTGATTACAGGTTTACACTAATAACTAATCACCGTATAATATGAAAAAATGGAACGATCTCACCATTTTACTACAGAATTACTGAACAATTGTTCGATAGTAACTTCTGTGGCTCCCTTAAAACTTTCACAAAACCAACTTTTTTGGATGGCAAAGGCTTCGATAAAATCTTAACATAACCTCGTTTTTTTTTTGTTATTTTAAGTTTTTTTTATGAAATTTCTGACACTGAAACAACATTTTCAAACCATTAATCAATTGCAAAATTCCTCTCGGATACCAATAACTTCGATAAAACCTTCACATAGCAACATTCAACTTCAATTTTGCTTGCAATGATGGAATATCGACAACCAATCTCAGTAAGCAGTTTTCATACATAGTTTTAATGTTGTAGGTAAATAATTTAGTGTGGTGAGACCGTTCCATTTTTTTCTACTTTTAAACAACTTTTTTTTTCAACAAGTAAAACCTAGGTTCTATCACAGAAGCATGACGCGATCATCGTCACACAAAACGAAGATGTTTCCACTGACGGATTGCTCTCTAGAAAAAGTCTACAACTTTTCAATGGACTTCTCCAATTCATCACCGACCGTCGATACTAGATAATTCCTCTCACTTCAAGAATATGAGATAATTAGCTTAGAAACCCTCGCTCTCCAGCTGCCCATTTCACACCTCCGAACCCTGGGGAAGAACCTCATCTATCGAGCCCATAAGCCGAATCACACGACCAACCCAATCTCTGTCTGCGGAAAACTCGTTTTTCTCCAAAGAAAAAAAATATAAGCATCGCATTAAACTCACTCGTAGCTTCTTACGAGCTGCTGCTGAGGGGCACAGCTGGAGCTCCCGTATCTTTTTTTTTTCTTTAAAGCGGGACCGAACATTAGTATTACATTAGCACGCATTTTAATGTGGATCGTTGCACCAGCAACCCAAAGGCAGAAGCTAGGAGACGGAAGAAGCTCTGGGCATCAGCATCACTGTGCAGTAAGCTCGCTCCTCTGTAAGTAGTCATAGGATGATGCTCCACGACGGTGGCCATAAATTAAATTAACAACCGTATGCATTGGCTGCGAAGGAGAGATGACTACTCGGATGTGAGGTACCCGAGTAAAAGTGTTGAATGAAATAGGTAGATGACAAAGTAGGCCTAAATCGTATGAATGGGTTGAAAATTGGTGGTCTTCCCCTAAAAGGTTCGTAAATGCTTTGTCGATTATGAGTGATATTGATAGAGTCATTTCGTATAAGAGAAGTATTCACATAACTTCATTTATTCGCAACAAAATAGAAAATTTGTAAAACGAGCTCACCACTTCACCAGGTCAACAGGGTATGCTATCCAACCCTCGAAAAAAAAAAATGCATAGAGGATCTCGACACGATGTTATTCAATGTAACGCCAGGGAACCACAGACGTTCTGACAACGAATTGTAAGGGCTCATACAAGCATTACTGTCCTTATATTGTTCAATAGCTCAATCACGGGTGGATCCACATATTTTCCCCATACTTATTTAGTGCTCCATCGCGTATGAATTACATCGGCACTTTATAGCAAGTAAATTCGCTTCTAAGCATTATTGTTCTTCAAGAGAAATAGGTTCAAAAGCTAGAAAAATCATCCGCCTCACAAAGAATATAAATTGTCTGAGTTGTAAGTAAAACGTAGAACGTCTAATTTGCTGGACGAACTATACATTCCATTTGTAAATGTAGATTACTCCTAAGTTCAATCCTGCACTGATATCAAATGATCTTCTTAAATTCTACCTGCCAGATGTCGAAAGCGATACATCGTTTGTCGATACAATGTCCAATAGTAATTGATCCAGAAATTTACCTGCAATTGAGAAAAAAAAAACAAATTTCATTATTAGTTAAATATACAAACGCGCTTGAAATGTATTCGTGGAAGCATCATTCTTTTAAGCTAAGGAACGCTATAACTGATTTACTATAACTGTACGAACCTCGATACTGTACGAATTACAGTGTAATATAAATGAATATTTCAGAAATCAAAGAACTCAGAGAACTTAGAGAAATCAGATAAAGCAAAGAAATCAGAGAAATCACAGAAATCAGAGGAATCAGAAAAATCAGAGAAATCAGAGATATTAGAGATCTCAGAAAAATCAAGGAAACTAGAGATATCATAGAAATCAGAGAAATCGGGGAAATCCGGGAAATCAAAGGAATCAGAGAAAACGGAGAAATCAGATAAATTAGAAAATCAGTAAAATCATAGGAATCACATAAATCAGAGGAATAAGAGAATCAGAGCAGCCAGAAAAATTAAAGGAACCAGAGAATTCAAAGAAATTAGGGAAGTCAGAGAAATCAGAGAAATAAGAGAAATCAGAAAAATCAGAGAAATCATATAAATCAGAGAAATTAGAGACATCAGTGAAATCAGTAAAAACAGAGATATCAGAAAAATTATAAAAATCGGAGAAATCAGGAATCGGAATTAAGAATTAAGAAATCTGAAATCAGAAACCTGAAGTCAAAAATAAGAAGTCATAAGTCAGAAGTCAGAAGCCTGAGGTCAAAATTCAGAAGTCAGATGTCAGAAGTCATAAGTCAAAGGTGTATCGTCCGGACATTTGGCATTGAAACACCGGAAAGGTTCAAAATCAGAGTCAAAAGTCAGAAGGCAAAAGAGTCAAAAGTCAGACGAAAGAAGTCAGAAGTCAAAGGTCTGAAGTCAGACGCCAGAAACCAAGAAGTCAGAAGTCAGAAGTCAAAAGCAACAAGTCAGAAGTCAGAAGTCAGAAGTTAAAAGTTAGAAGTCAGAAGCAAGAAGCCAAAAAATCAGATATCATAAGTAAGAAGTCAGAAGCCCGAAGTCAGAAGTCATAAATCAGAAGCCAAAAGTTTGAAGTCAGAAGTCAGAAGACTGAAGTAAAAAGTCAGAAAACAGAAGTCAAAGGTCAGAAGTCAGAAACCAGAAGCCAAGAAGTCAGAATCCTTAAATCAGAAATCGGGAACCGGAAATCAGAAATCATAAATCAGTAACCAGAAATCAAAAATCAGAAGTCAGAAGTCAGAAGTTAGTGGTCTGAAGTCAAAAATCAAAAATCAAAAGTCAAAAGTCAAAAGTCAAAAGTCAAAAGTCAAAAGTCAAAAGTCAAAAGTCAAAAGTCAAAAGTCAAAAGTCAAAAGTCAAAAGTCAAAAGTCAAAAGTCAAAAGTCAAAAGTCAAAAGTCAAAAGTCAAAAGTCAAAAGTCAAAAGTCAAAAGTCAAATCAGAAATTAGACATCAGTAATCAGAAAACAAAATTATAATAATAATAAAATATCCAAAAAAATAGTAAAAGCCAAGTAGCATTATTACGAGGAACTGTTTGGGTATCATTTACTTTTTTTTAAACATTCTCGAACAAACAAAAAAAAAAGAATGTTCAAATTGTAACTTAGATTCTTTAACGACCGATTCGCGGCAGTCTACCCCCTCAGACAGGTGGCAAAATTTATCGCATCCATTTGTGGTGAGCCTAGCATAAAAACGGCAACAATTTTTTCGTCCAACCAGAAAGCCGTCCGCCCAAACTGGCGTGGCTGAATGTGTGTCCGAAACGATGAAGTCTGAAATTGAGCGTGGCCCCCCGACAGTCGTCGCCCGAGTGGAATAAAAATAATTGCAAATTCTTGCAAGGTCGAGCAGAGGCAACCCTTTCGACGGCACAATCTTGCGGGACTTGCGTTGGCCCGGAGAAGACATTCGTCTGAACAAAGGGTCGCGCGCAGTGCTCCAGATTTAAAACAATCGTGGCAAAAATACCGAATTCTGTATACACCCAAATCTCTTTTTACAAATGTTATAGGAGGGTGGTAAAAAACAGTGTTACAATTTTGTTTTTGAAAAATGCAACGTCTAGATGTGGAACTTTCCAAAATTGCCATTCAAGTTTTCATATGCTGATAGTAGATGGCAACACTGCTCGAGTGCTATTAAAAGTGTCAAATATATGGGGGTGTTATAGGCAAATATCAATATTTTTTTTAATATAACGATACCAAAGTTGAAGGAAGTGTGGCATGTCATACAGTCGGCCGAAGCACAAATGTTCATGTGGATGGCATCACTGTTTAAGAAGAATTAAGAAAAGATCAAAATTATAAAACTTGAGGTGAATAGAAAATAGAATGCTTTACAACATAGGAATAATCTTCAAGTGTAATCCAGTTTTCAAAATATTGTCGTAGCTGGCAACACTACTCAAGTGAAATCGATAGAGCTCAATACAGTCGAAGCTCGTTATAACGACAACTTTTATAGTGACAAAAACTCTCTATAGCGACATTTTTCGGTCCCTTGAAAAATATTTTAATTTTATAATCATTCTCTATAACGACTTTTCTCTATTTTGACGGTCCCTTGCGATGTCGTTATAACAAGCTTCGACTGTATATCAAATTTCTGCATATTGTTTGATTCGAATCTTGAGCAAAGTTCAAGTATGTATTTTGTGTTACACATTGTGTTCGGGAAAGCAAAAACGATTTTTATTACGCTGGCAACACTGTCGCTGTTGGTTCGAAAAAGCTAAATACAGTCAGGTCTCCTATAAGACACATTGATGGGATTTCATCAATTTGGGGGTGTTGTTAAATATTTCGTAAGCATTATAAATAGATAGCAAAGTAGTGTCTTTGGCGAAGTTTCAGTGTTTAGTACGATCTACCTTCAAGATTTGTGGATTGTCCTTTTAGTTGAAAGCTTGGTCGGTAGGGACGCTTTTTCGAACTTGCACTATATGAACCTTGAAGGATGAAAATGTAACCTTCGGAATATATGATATCTCTAGAACCTGCTGATTTGAAAGGTTGGTGTCTTGGGCAGAGTTGTTCAATAGCTAAAGAGCTACCATATGTCATTAAGCTACGAAAATCCGCCACCAGGCTTTGTTAGTGTGCATGAAACTTTTGTTTTGCGGTTATCTCGGGATCCTGAAAGACGGCGAATTGGAATAATGATAACCATTGAGCTACTTTTTAAATGGTCAGGATTCCGAGATAATCGCAAAATAAAATTTTCATGCTCACTAGCGCTGCCTGATGACAGAATTCCGCATTTCAACGACCACCCATGTTAGCCTTTAATCTACTGAACAATTTTCTAAATTTACTGAACATCATGAACTTCTATTTTGATTACTTTTTACAATATTGATCATTTATAAGAACTTGAACTGAATTTCGGTCGTAAAAAAGTGGTCGTAAAAAGAGGTTGGAGTGTAGTTCACTATTTTAGACTATGAAAAGTGTTTTGGAACATGATTAAAGGTTGAAGACTTTATCTTGGAGTTAACAGTTGAAACAAACTTTTAGCGAAGAAAAATTTGCAAATATTTATTGACATCTTATTCAAAGCTTTGCGTTTCATCTTGCCTCACCCGTTTCAACTTGCCCCGGTGTACCTTATAGTATGCATTTTCAAAATTATTTTTCCAGGAACCAACTAATTACGGCATTTGCCCATAGTTTTGCTTCAGATGTTACTTCGAAGATTTCTTCAGGAATTCATTTTACTGTTGAATGGCCTTCTTGATACCTTTAAGAAATCAACCTGGTTTTTTTAAGTTCCACTGCAGATTCTACTTCAATGTCCTCCATGCATTTCTCTTAGATATTCTTCCAAAGGCTTTTTCACAAACTTCTCATGATATTCCAGGAATCGATAAAGTGATTGTTCTATCAATTTCGTGAGTATTATCTCCATGATTTCCGTTCAGAACATCTTCATGAATTGAACTAATGTTTTTCTTCAGTGATGCCTTCAATGATTTCCTAAAATTTCCATCCTTTAGATTTTTTTAAAGATTTCAACCAGAAATTTCTCTGAAGAGAGCTTTACTGCCCATAACTACATATCAGTCACATTCGACATTTTTAACACTTTCGAGCCAATACCGTGGAGAGTCATCAAATGATGTATACTTTCGATCAACTTACTAAAGTCTGTGATTTTGTTCTAGAAACTTCGAAAAAAATACCAAGTTGTTTTGCCACATTGGTAATTGTAACCGCATAACAGTCACATTGAGATTATGCATGAGCCTCGTAATGTAGTAGCAAATGAATGTTAGGCAGAATTATTTTCTGACTATTCACCCAATATACGATATGAGCTGTACAAAATTCCAGCCTCAAATAAGCACTTTTGGGTTGTTGGTAATTTTTAGAAGTTTTTGTTTCTTCCCATACTGCCATAAATGCACACTTGGCGTTCCATTTACTCAATGCCTACTTTTGTCGAATGTTACAAATATGCAGTTATGGGCAGTTCAGAAATGACTCCACATACTCCTCTCAAGATATCTACAGTAAGTTCTTCAGAAATTCTGATGAAACTTCTGTAGAAATTCTTAATGAACTCTTGAAAGAATCTCTGAAAAAAAAAACTCCTTAAATACTGAGGAAATCATTGAGAATTTTCTAGATAAATTGTTACAGTGTTTATTGAAAAGAGAAATCAATTGAATTCTTAATATCCAGTAAGATTTTCTGAAAGAATTTCCAGTAAAAAAACATCGAACGCAATCTTGTAAGAAATGCTATAGTGCTTGCTGCTGTTAAACCATAAATTAAATTTGTAAGAATCCATGAAGATTTAATATTTGAAAAATTACTCAAGAAACAAAAGAAGTTCGTGAACCAAATGTTGGATAAGTTCCAACAATATGAAATATGGAATCCCTAGTCGAATTTATTAAGAAACTAGTGGTCCCGGCATCCTTTGCCTTGCCAAGTAGGCTGCGGAAAAACGGCATGCAATCTCTGATAGAAAATGATGGATTAGTTTTTTCCCGTCGTTTTACAATCCCGAAGACTTTGCTAAACTTTTTTCTAAGCATTTCTAGGAATCCTGAACGAATACAACATTGAAAGAATTATGCGAATCCGTTGACCCGTTTTCGAGCATATCCGTGACATACAAACACCATTCTAGTTTTACTTATAAAATTTTAAATGCAAAAATTATTGGAACGAGTATTAAAAAATTAATTTGAATTTAAAAAAAAAAAATAAGCCACGTCCGTATATGTGGGCGATATAGTATGCAGAAAACTCTGTCAAAATCATCTAGTGCCACTAAGCTTACTTAGAATCTCAACATCTTTCCCAAGATAAGGAAATTTAGAAAGGATTTTATAAAAATCTAACAAAAGACTCAGATAGTAAAAAAGCCAGCGATTTGTCGAACATATTATCTGGAGCACGATAAAGATTTCTTCGAGAACCATCCCAAAAAAGTTTTGCTAAGCTTGAAAGGTTTTTTTTTCAGAGTTTCGCCAGAGTTCAAGATGTTCCCATCAATAAATTTTCCAAGGCCATATTAGGTATCCTCCAACCATCACTTCTGCCAGCTGTTTTGCATATTTTATAGATTTGCTAATAGGAGCCCACCAACAAAAACGATATATTTGAAACCTCGTCAGCAAATTTTAAAAATTGTTGACAGATATTCGTCAAGAATCTTCACAAAAATCTTTGCAACAGACATCATGAGCATGAGCATTAATGACCGTACAATTCGTAGTTGCTACTCCGTGGTTGACCAGAATAACCAACAGACGGAGCTAGGGGTAGCGTACCATCTTCAGAGTACAATTTCGAGAATTCCAAACATTATAACGTCAATAACGACGCCGGCCACGTCCTTACGACCGTCGGGAAGAAAAAGGAATGTTAGTTTAGCATCTATTATTACTAGATATCGAGAATACCTAAGCATCTCCATTATAAACACATGAGAAAATTTCTATTGGTGGGGACGATTTAAGAGTAACATCATATAAATTTTATTTGATAAGTTCTAAAACATCAATCACGGTAATCCTCTAACAGTCTGAAAAAGTAACGTTCTTGTGTCGAGACATTCAAAGTTACATTTTTTAATTTCAAAACAAGAGTACGTTGTTTATGTACGTTTTATGCAAAAAGTTTTATGTAAAAGAGCATGCCGACACTTGGAGTGACGAACCAATCATAGTTTTTTTTTAATATAAATTAATATTAAAAAATGTAGCATTCATACCGTTTTTCTGATAAAGATGTCTATTGACATTTTAACTTATTTGAAACAGAAGCATGAAACGAGCTCACCAATTGGTAATCCTTCGTCGATAAGGCAGCTACGCCCATATCGTCAACCATAGGCTTGTATACGTGTGTATCAAAAATCTTTACAACAGACATCAGTAGAAAATCTCATTAATCCTGATGATAGATTTGAAAATATATCACCAATGGTTTGATTGAGAACAGTTCAAAATTTAGAATTTCTTCATTCCCGTCAATAGCTCGCCAAGAACTTCCAAGTTAATGTTTGTGGTTTTCGTTAGCAGCAAAAAATTGTTTCAAAAGATTAGCCCGAAAAACATGTCAGAAATCTCCTATGTATACCTCTAGGGCTGTGTTGGTAGACTCACACTCAAATTTAAATCAATGATTTCTTCCACAAGAGAAAAACATCAGAGTTTTTGCCACACGAATGTCACGCTAGAGATTTTGATGTAAAATTACTCATTCAAGCTGATGTTGGCAATACAAAATCTGTCATAAAATCCTTAGAAATCCTTCATTGACAAATAAGGAATCGACGATTTGTCCGAAAAAAAAAATAATGAAAAACAAGACAATGAGTCAAATGGACGAACCAACTCATGATGATTTCAGTATTTCTGAGTTGCGTGAGCAACAACTGTTGCGTTTATAATCTCAAATATGAAATATGGGAATTTGAGATTTTTCCAACACTCCTCTTGGAAACGATAGTTCAGTTTCCTTTTCAAGTTCGCACTAGAAAAAAAGCATACAATCCCATTAAAGTAAAACTGAGATTTTGATCTCTCATTGGCAGATTAGCATTGCGAGTATTGCATCAGTCATTGGATGAAGAACAAAATTAGTCACATTGCGAAAATATTCCAGACGTCAACTATCTAATTATATGTTGCAAAGCAAACGTGGTTATAGATTACTCGTAGGGTGCCGGTGCCATTAGTGGATTACCTAAGCTTCAAAAAATCATAACAAAATAACGAAAAGTCTTAACAGAGATCTTTTGGCGTCAACAGATAGATTTCAACCTCTACTATATGGGAAAAATATAACAAGAGTGATAAAACTAATTTTTTAACATAAAATCGCTTGAGCCACTATTGATACACGTGTTCCAGTAGTTGCGCTAATGCTCCAGTAGTAGACGTTCGGGAATGATACAAGGAATTTTAAACAAAACGGTAAATTTTTACATGGGTTTTACATTTTTCCCTCGAAACAGCAACTAATATCTTTCGAATGAAGCATAAAGATCATCTCTGGGACTTTTCCTCATTTTTATACATCCATTTCAAAAACTGCTTCCATCCGTTGATCCACTACTGGAACACGACGGCGACTATTGGTGCAAGGGAGCAAATTTTTTGCGTTAACTTAATTATTTATATGACTTTTGATAGAATAAAAAGCTGAAATTTGGCAAATCGACTAAACTAGGAGCGATCTATCACCAAAAATAACACATGTTGTTTTTATCGAAAAATGTACGTTTTATTCCATAGTCCAATCTACTGGTACATTACAACCATTGGTACCGGCACCCTATTTATGCAACAACCAAGAAAAACGATTATTATATGGCTTCGCGGACCACCTGAGAAGTCATTACGGCCCTCTAGGGATCCGCGGATCACCGGTTGATAAGATAAAAATTACCATACTACATGATATGACGGTTTCGCTTTTTTATGGGCCATACTGTGAATAGATAGATAGACAGATCTATGTATCTAATAGGTTTCTTTGAAGAATCCCTGGAGAATTTTTGGGGTAATTCCCGAGATAAACCGATAATGAATACGTGAAGGAATATGAGGATGATTTGAAGGAGAACTGAAAATTTCGGCCTTAGAACTCTGTAGTATTGGTGTAGAGTTTCGTGGAAAAATCTCCTTGACGATTTTTTTTCAGAAACTCTAGAAGGAACATTTGAGGATTTTTTTGTGACATCTATGGAAAAATCGGTGGTACAGCTGGTGAATAATCTCTAGAAGAAAACCTAAAATTGTATTTGAAAAAAAATCCAGAATAGATCCTGTGGAAATTGTTGGTAGTAGTTACTCCTTAGAGAATGTCAGGAGGAGTCTTATGAAAAAAATCAAGAAGAGTTTGCGGGGAAACTCTAAAGGAATTTTCGGAGGGATCCCTATATGGAGCTACTGAAGATTTTTCCAGCAGAAATCTCTGAAGAAATCAACAAGAGAATTCCTGAAAGCTTTGAAGTTTTCTCTGGAAGCTTCTAGCATTATGCACCAGGATTAACTGCAAGGATAAAGAGAAACAAAGTGACTTTAGAAAACCATTTTGGATAAAAAAATAGACTTTAGAGACCTTTCATTGAAAATAGAAAATTCTTAGATTTGTATTAAAATATATACCAATTTCTAAGGAAGAGACCCTTCCTCGCTTCCATAATGCTTTTTGTCATTTGCGTAATTTTTAGACGGCGCAATAGAACAAAATTCTGAAAAAAATTGTTTTTCATACATTTTGAGGCTTTTAAATAAGGTCTTGGCAAACTTCCGCAAGAGTAATCTTCTGTAATCGATTCCTTACTCTTAAAAGCGTGTTTGGGCAAGATAGCTGCTAGAATGACTTATCGATTTGCACGGGTTTTTGACGAAGATATTTTTTTTAAGCAAAAATTAGATTTTTGAAAATGAGCATCCAAACATGATTACGAATATTTTTCTTTTTGTATTCTCGCATGTGTTCTTAATAATCTGATATTATATAATACTGTTTGACTTTGTTTCTCAACTTAAAATTATATTTCGAAATTGGGTTTTTTGTCAGCTTTTTGACAAACTGCACCACTGTGCATCATCGCGTTACCCAGTTGACATCCCCATTTTAAATTGTCGGGAAATGAGAAAAAAAATCCTGGGCCAATAAAGCGGTCCCAGACGAGGGCGCGTCCCTGAAGGCACCTCTGCTCTGCACCCTACCGCGATTTTGTGAGTGCGAGAATTTTACGAGGGTTACAAACCACTTGTTAGTTGATGTGGTCCGGGAAGAAGCAGCAAACGACAAAGTCTTTTTTTTTGATTCGCACTGTGGTATCTTGTTTCGTTAATCACCGAGCACCGGCGATCGACACCTCAAGGTTATTCTAGCGATGTATGTTTGCGAATAAGTCGTAGTTACGGTCTAGGGAAAGGTGTGAAGAGAAGAGGTTGGTCATCTCGCTTAGTTAGACCACGACAGCTCCTCGACATGGAAGTTGTCTTTGGTTCCGATTTGAACACGATTAGCGCGATCCTCTCGCGAGACTCGCTCGTAAAACAAACAAGTTGTCCGATGATGGGTTTTACGCAGCATACACTGTCCTGTCCTGTCCGGTCACTGGTTGATTAGATCGTTCTCCACGTTGCGATGATTTATCGACTGGATGTCCCGGGGTCATTACCGTTGGCGATTTTCTCGTCTTCTTGACGCTTGCTTTGTGAGATCATAACTGCAAGATCTCGAAACTCCAAAAACAAAATAAAACGGATACTTTCCCCATCTCGTATTACCGCAACATAATCCAGCTAAGGCCCATAATCCGAGCACGGAATCGATTTCAACGGCTGACAATCCAACAGCTCCAGCAGTGCAAACCGTTTGGGCTCAGGGCCAGCCATGCATAACGAAAACCGTTTGTCCGCAGTGGAAACAATGGCCCAGTCCATTCTTCATCTCATCTGAATCCCCACTGCTAAGCAAACACCTAAATTCAAAGCTTACAATCCCCGGTGTAAAGGCAATTCAAAATTCTAATTCCCCACCTCGCGTTGGACAGCTTTATGACTGTGCGCCGGAGTTGTGATCTCTTATCGGTGTTGGTTAATCAGCGATATCGATAAAGTTTGGCCCTTCCCTTCCAAAAGAAGCCGAAAATCGCTGGAAGCTCAACCGATAATGGGCATCGTAATCGTCTTCATCGTCGGCAAGCACTAACTCGCGATCGAACGTCTTCCAGAAACTTGATCCGGTTCCGAGACGAAGTCATCGTCGCATAAAAGCAGTTTATCATATTGCGCACCACAGGGGCCGCGACGACCGAGCAGAATTTGTTCACTAATTAATTTTTAATTTTTGGTTTCTGATTTTCGATTTCGATTTTGATTTTCTCTTTTCTATTTTCTACTTTCGCTTTTCGCTTTTCGATTTTCGATTTTCGATTTTGGCTGAACATCATGATCCTCTATTTTGATGGACTTTTTATGCTATTGAAAACGGTCATTAATCTGAATTGCGGTCGTAAAAAAGTGGTCGTAGAGAAAACCGTCGTAAAAAGAGGTTGGAGTGTACCAGGAATCGATGTTTAAAATGCGCTTTGAGTGAGTGACACACAGAAAGAAGCTGATTAGTATTCGAAATTTTACAACATTCTATGAGACATCTCTTTAATCCCCGTAGTAAGAACTAAATTCTTACTCTTACTACAAAGGAGAACTTTAAATTTCGAATGCAATCAATCCAAAATTCTGGAGTTCAGGGTAAATATTACTAAAACTCCATAGTGAATGCATCTCGAGACCGAAAATATCGAAAACTTGTTTTTTTGATTCTAAGACATTTTTTCCTACGATTTCTAAAAAACAATTAAAAATAGGTTTTCTTCGGTGACACTCATTTATTCGCAAGACGAGAGAAAACAAATTTAACTAACATTACCGAAGAAAATTCAAATTGCAATTCCAAGTAAAGCTTAGTAATTTTGTTAAGAAATTTAACTCGTTTTCTGTAGGAATCAACTTTTCTTATAAGATGAATAAACCAACCCACTGTGTTTTATTTCGTCGATTTCATGCCGAACCGTTGATTTTAGCGATATAGTTGTTCGTAGAAGCTTTTTGGTGCTCTGTAGAAAATACCAAGACCAAATGGAATGTTGTGCGAAAATGCGAAGCAAATTCTGCCCACATTCTGTATGAAGTATTATTAAAATTGATAATAATAACTGCACGAAACTTCAGTGAAAATTCTACATGAAACCTTGAATATTGTTCAAATTAAAGAGTATTGCTAGCATACCAAACATACTTTCTGAATTCAAAAAACAATGCTGAAGGAAATCTGCTAGAAAATGTATAGAAAGCAATTTTATAGACTATTTGAAAAGATTTCACAATTTTTCGATAGCTTTCCTGTGTCGAAGCTTGGTGTTTAATTGGATTCATACAAAAACTGTAACAATATCAATCTATCAAGTTGAACGATCCACTTAAGGTCAAAGTAATCAGAGACATTAAACAATCCTAACGCAAAACAAATACAGCGATCAGTCACGCACAAATCTATCGATTAATTCCGATGTGAACTTCCACTTGGATTCCATCAAGCTCGACACTGTCGCAGCCTACTATGACTATGCAAACAAATCGCTAATCGAATTCCGAACTTGAGAAGGGCGTTACTGCGATTAGCACAAAACATAAAAACAAACTCCCTAAATCAACATCTGCCGGAACTACTTGGCCGGTCGTCCGTCGTCAAATTTGCAACCTGATCGATTAGAAGCAGTTCACCGCCCTCTCTCCACATCGTCAATGCGTTCTGGTCCCTCTGAGAAATATAAGATATTCGGAAACGCCAACTCACCTGTCAATGTTTAGAACGGTCGTCGTCCACGGCTTCTCTCCACACACCCAACGGTAATTCCCCTCTCCGGGCCAACACACTTTGCTGCGTCCACTATTTGTATTAAACACTGCGCGAAACTACGCTTAAAAACTGGTGTCACCGGCTTGCTTTGCGTCCACATCCGCGTACTTCACACGCCCCTCGGATATCCAAGTAGCCAACAACACGTACCGGACGGCGTAACTGCGAAAAGCAACGCGTTGATGTGTATGTCGCTATGTCGCCACACACAACAAATCTAATTGACCTCCGGGGCGAATTATCACCGCCGCACGCACGCAATACCAAACTTCACACTCCGGTTCTACGGTCGTTTGGTGGTGGTCCGGTGTTCCGTTCGAAGAACGCATGACTGAACAACCATACCCGAGCTAGCACTTGGCCTACTACGATTCTATATCACACTAAGGTGGCCCATTTTTATATGAATTGAAGCAAACTGTAAAAAATATAAGTTATACCCCCCACAGAACTTTTCATTTAGACTCCAGAAGTTACTGAGGAAGTTTGAGTGGAATCCGTCAACTCTAAGAGAAGTGGGGAGATAATCGACCAAATATATGGGAAAACGATTCCAGAAACATTTCCGACCATAGGTGGCGTTCCACGCAGGGGACAACCCGAATTTCAGTTTTCCTAGGTACAATCTCTTCTCTATTGATTTGAGAATCTAAGAAAAAAAATCATTGACTACAGTGTCTATGGTCGAAAATGTAATTGGAACCATTTTTTTCCATACGTTTGGTCGATTTTATCCATACAAATTCCAAGCTCTTGAGCCTCCCCTCAGAGTTGACGGATTCCGCTCAAACTTTCACACAGTAACTTCTGGGGATCCAAATAAACTAATTTGCGGGATATAGCTTAAGGCTTTTGTAGTTTGATCATTATAGACCACCCTAATGTCACACTTTCCACGCACCAGGGATGCCAGGTGATTTTTTTTCATTATCTGCCAATTGCACGAATGTATTTTTTTATTATTGAAGCAACTTCACTAAGTGATCTAATCTCAATAAAGTCAAGAACTACGCCCTCCCTTGAACTCCTCCATCATTCCCCATTTTTGGTTATTGAAACTCCTTCTCAAGATTATGGCTTTGATATGGATCATTTCCGGTTGAGTCTTTAGTTTTAAGTTTTCTTTATAAAGTTATTAGAAAAGATAAGAAGAAGTTTTGTGCCCTTGTGAGAACGATTTCGAAGAAAATCATTCAGAGGGGTTTTTCCCTCCTTCTAAATTTTTTGTTTAATAAATAAATAAATAAATAAATAAATAAATAAATAAATAAAGTCCAAATTGTATAAATCAATTAAAAATTGAAGCTCTTCTGAATAATTTTGTCGTAGTTTGTATATGTTTTGGCATTATTATTCAGAGATCCACTTTGAGCAATTTCAAGACATTTTAAGGCATAATAAATCATTTTAAAACATTCTAAATTATATATAGGCCATTTGAGGCCATTTATAGCAATTTAAAACATTTTTAGGCTATTTTAGGTCGTTTTAAAACCACTTTAGACTATGTTGGGCCATTTGTGGCTATTTTAAGCAATTTTAAGTAATTACAAGCCCCCAAAATTCCCATCCCTTCCAAAAATGATTGTACTCCTTAACCTCGACCAAACCGCGAGTTTTACGGTTCCCCAAAACTAACCTAGATAATAAGAAGCAAATATGATTTTGTAAAATAAATCAATAGAATCCGGCCCCGTAATGCCTAAGAGCGCTTGAGCCTGCTAAATAAATAATAAGATAAAAAAAAGTAATTACAAGCCAGTTATTTCAAACCATTTTTAGCTATTTTAGGTTATTTTTAGCCAATTAAAGCCAATATGCTATTTGGGGCCATTTTGAACCATTTCAAACAATTTTAGACCAATTTAAGCCATGTCAAACAATTTTAGGCAATTTAAAGCCATTTTTTTTGTCATTTATTAGGATGTTTCAAACCATTTTGAAACATTTCAAGCCAGTTTAACGCATATTGGATTATTTGGAGCCATTTATAACCATTTCAAACAATTTTTAGCAATATTATGTTTTAAAGCCTATTTTAAAACATTTCAAACAATTTTAGACCAATTTAAGCCGTTTCAAACAATTTTAGGCAAATTTAAGCCATTTCAAGCCAGTTTAAGCCCATATTACGTAGTTTAAGGCAATTTTAAGCCATTTATTTTAAGGCATTCTAAGCCATTTATAGCCATGTCAAGCATATTTAAAGCCATATAAAGCCATATTTGACCATTTGGAAGCAATTTAAAGCCATTTAAGGCTTAAAAATGCCTCAAATGGTCAAATATGGCCTGATATGGTTTATATGGCTTAAAGCAGGACTGCTTTACGCCGTTTTACGCCATTTGAGTCCATTTCAAACAAATTTGGGCCAATGTAAGCCATTCTAAGCCATTGAGACCATGTTAAGCCATTTCAAACTATTATCGGCCAATTTAAACCATTTTAACGCTTTAGGCCATTTTTTTCCTTATAAAGCCATTTTGAAAACCATTTTAAGTCATATTAGGTCATTTAAGGCCAATTCAAATAATGCACTATGGGCGATCAGGTGGCCAATAATCGATCCATAGTAAACACTTCTATTAAGATATTCCTGGAATATCAGGGCAAGATCTTCTATAGTTTAATTGATACAGTATGTCAAAGTAAGATTTTTTTTTTTATGAAAATAAGAACTCAGTGCAAACACAAGGTACACGTTGAATACAATATACTGCATAAATCGTAATATTTTATACAGATCTTTATACAACTGTCTGCTGAAAAGCTATCTTAGGAAAATAAAATGAAATAAAAATTTGTGCTTCAGGTTGAAAAAATGTGGGCAGTGCACTGAAAAAAATATATTTGATTTTTTATCGAAACTGTACACATCCCATACTTTTTGTCCCAAGTTGTCCCAGGCTAAAATTTATTTCCAAGGGTACTTTGAGATATAAACTAAAGGATCTTGAAGAATTTAGCTGCACAAATTTGCAATTTTTAATTTAGAGCTTTTTGAATTTTTCCAATATTCTCAACAATTTTCTATTAAAAACAGCTAAAAAAATAATCAGAGGATAACTGAATATCGGTAAATCATTCATATCATAATTCTATGTAAGTTCTAATATTTATAATGGCTTGCACAACGTTAATCGCATAAATGGCTTACATGCATCATTAGTACAAAACTTATTATTTCGCCTTTGCCCTATTCAAAAATTAGTCCCCGAAAACTTGTTTTTCAAAATAAACATCAAATTTGTATCACAAAACTCATAAATACGACATGAGATGGAAAAAATATTTTTGGCCGCCAGTCTGTATGGAAACCGCCCATAGTGTAATGTTTGGCCTATATAAGCCATTTTAAACAAATTTGAGCTATTTTAGGCCATTTGAGATTAATTTAAGCCATTTCAAACAAATTCATGCTAATTCAAGCCATTTTAAGCGATTTTAAGCCATCGTTTTATGCTATTCTAGGCCATTTTAAACCATTTCAAACAATTTTAGGTCAATACAAAACATTTGAGGCCATTTTTGCCGTTTTAAGCCATTTTAAACAATTTTAAGCGATTTTATTGCAATTTTGAGCAAACAAATTTAGGCCATTTTAAGCCATATTAGGCTTTTAAGACCATTTTAAAACATTTCAAAGAATTTTAGACCGATTTAAACCATTTCAAACAATTCTAGGCAAATTTAAATCTGAAGCATTTATTTTTTGCTATTTTAGACCTTTTCAAGCTTTTTTAGGTTATTTCAAGCCGTTTTAAAAGCATAAGGAAACATTTCAAACAATTTTAGACCACTTTAAGCCGTTTCAAACACTTTTAGGCAAATTTAAGCTATTTTAAGCCAATTAAAACCATTCATGGCCATTTAAAGGCATGAGGAATTCTAAGACATTTATAGCCATGTCAAGCAATTTTAAGCCATTTTTTGCCGTTTTAAACCATTTTAGGCCACTTTAAGCCATTTTAAGACAGTTTACACCATTTTAAGCCATTTAAGACAATTTCACAATTTTGAGCCAATCCAAGCCATTTCAAACCATTTTGCGGCAGTTTAAGCATTCTAAGCCATTTTATGCCATATTAGGCGGTTTGAAACCATTTTAAGCAATTTCAAACTATTTTCGGTATAAACCCATTTTTTAAAACCAGTTTAGCCATATTAAGTAATTAAGGCCGATTTAAGCCATTTAAAATAATGTTTGGCCTATATAAGTAATTTAGAGCAATTTTAGGCATTTTTAAGACAGTTTACACCATTTTAAGCCCTTTAAGAGCATTTCAAACAATTTTGAGTCAATATAAGCCATTATAAAACATTTTCAGGCAGTTTAAGCCATTTTAAGCCATTTCAAACGAATTTTGGCTAATTTAAGCTAATTTAAGGCCATTTCAAGCCATTTCCAACAATTTTAGGTTTGAATTGACCATTTTAGGCTATTTTTGCCGTTTTAAGCAATTTTAAACAACGTTAACCCATTTCAAGCATTTTTTGCAATTTCAGGCCTTTATTATCGTTTTAAGCCATTTTAAGACAATTTAAACCATTTTGGCAATTTAAGCCGTTTTGAATCTGGAATTTGGAATAATTTGAAACTTGAAGTTGAAATTTGGAATTAAGAATCAGGAATTAGGAATTAGGAAGTTGGAAATTGGAATTTGGTACTTGGAATTTGAAATTTGGAAATTGGAATTTTGAATTTGGAATTTGGACATTGGGAATTAGGAAATTGGAATTTCGAATTTGGAATTTGGAATTTGGACCTTGGACATTAGGAGTTTTGAAATTGGAAATTGGACATTAGGAATTTGGAATTTGGACATTGGGAATTTGGAATTTCGACATTGGGAATTTGGAATTTCGACATTGGGAATTTGGAATATGGAACTTAGAATTAGGAATTTGGAATTCGGAATTTGCAATTTGGAATTTAGAACTTCTAATTAAGACATTGGAACTATTGAAATTGGACATTGGAAATTTGGAATTTGGAACTTGGAATTTGGAAATTGGGAATTTTGAAATTGGAAATTTGGAATTTTGAATTTCTAATTTGGAATTTGGACACTGGGAATTTGAAATTTGGAACTTAAAACTTGTAATTTGGAGATTGGGACTTTTGAAATTGGACATTGGGAATATGGAATTTGTAATTTCAAATTTGGAATTTGGAAATTGGACATTCGGAATTTGGAATTTGGAACTCGGAATTTGGAATTTGGAACTTGGAATTCGGACATTCGGAGTTTTGAAATTGGAAATTTGGAATTTTGAGTTTCGAATTTGGAATTTGGACATTCGGAATTAGTAATTTCGAATTTGGAATTTGGACATTGAGAATTTCGAATTTGGACATTGGGAGTATAGAATATGGAACTTAGAATTAGGAATTTGGAATTTGGAATTTGCAATTTGGAATTTGGAACTTAGAACTTGTAATTTAGACATTGGGAATTTGGAATTTGGAAATTGGACCTTCGGAATTTGGAATTTGGAATTAGGAATTTGGACATTGGGAGTTTTGAAATTGGAAATTTGGAATTTTGAATTTCTAATTTGGAATTTGGACATTGGGAATTAGTAATTTAGAATTTAAAATTTGGACATTGGAATTTGGAATTTGAAAATTAGAAATTGGGAGTTTTGAGATTGGAAATTGGACATTGGAAATTTTGAATTTCGAATTTGGAATTTGGACATTGGGAATTTGGAATTTGGAATTTGAAACTTGAAACTTGTAATTTGGAGATTGGGACTTTTGAAATTGGACATTGGGAATATGAAATTTATAATTTCG
>NW_018736442.1:0-40105 GCF_002204515.2 Aedes aegypti
AAATTGCTTTCATTACCGTACGACTACTACAGAAGCACTAGCACAACTACTGGAACACGTGCCTCAAGCGATTTTATTCTCGAAACATAATTTTATTATCACTATTTTTATATTTTTCCTTTGTAGTAGAGGTTGGAAATCTTTCGATTGCCATCAACAGATCTTTTTCAGGTACCGTAAAACGGGGTAACTTTGATAATGCGGGAAACTTTGATAGTGCGTAACCCATCGCATACTAAATGAAATATCATAATTTCTGTTAACCAGTTAAGAAAAACAAATGCAAAACTAAATAATATTAGTATGACACTTCATGTAAGAGCGGTTTTCATTTGAATCAAGAACATTTTAGGCTTTTTATACGAATTTAAAAAATTTACTCAATTTTAGCATTTTCAAAACGCTTACAAACAATCTGTTCTACAATCACTAATTGATGTAGTTTTGAATAGTTGGCCACTTATCTTTGATAGCCTAGTTATCATAGAACTTGATTAGGGTCTCAAATCTCTAAGCGAAAAGCATATTCACAAACTGGGACCATTTTTGTAATCTAAGTCAGAAATTTCCATATAACGTTAAACGCCTAGAGGTATGCAATGCCCTACAAATGTTCGTTATTCATTCAATTTTGTTCGAATCATACTCCATTATCAAAGTTACCCCAAAACAGAAAACCAACTTTCGATTATATGAAAAATTATATATCCATTCAAAATGAATCTTTTGCCAATTTATCGACTGTAATCGATAGCTAGGATGCCAGTACTTGTTTTAAAAATATAAATTGTAAATCTTTGAAACAGCATGCAAAAATATTCAAGTTTTTCTTCGAAAAAACTATCCAAAGTTACCCCGTTTTACGGTAATCAACTTCCTGCACCGCCACCCTATACATAATCGTATCGAAAAAAAAATATCCATCGCCGCGTCTGACAAAGCATTCGCTGTGTGACTTATATTTGCCATTGTTTCTTATTTTTTTAACATACAACGGTCACCACCACAGTTATGGATCAGCTATGGGTCGTTGTTCAGAATAAAATATGATCAAAAATCATGGTGACGCTGTACGCTGTAGAGTAAAGTGGGGCAAAAGTTCGAGTGGGGTAAGAGTTTCTTTTTAAGATCTCAATCGTAATTCAAAACAAAACTTATAAAAGTCATGGTGGGGTCAAATGCTATTCAAGTAAGAGACTTTCAATCCAAATATCATAAAAATCGATTGAGATTTGAAAAAAGTTATGGCTATTTGTTGTTTTTTGACGTGAATATTGTAATTTTTAGTCCAACTTTCGATGCATGGAACCAAATGAAGATAAAATCTTTTTCAATATTTATATAGGGGCGTTTCTAGGCCTATCATAAGGGTGCTTTGAGGTGTATTAGTTTTTGCATAAATGCTTGGAAATAATTTTTGGCCCATAGTGGGGCAAAAGTTCGAATCAGCGGGGTAAAAGTTCGACCTAGGTATAAATTCACGGAAAAATAAGCAAATTGCCCTAGAATTCACATATTATCTTCAAATTTAGCTTAATTTGCCTGATAGTGCGAAAAAAGTCACCATTATTTTACAATTCTACTAAGTTTTGCGAAAAACTGCTATTTTTGAGTATAATACAATTAACACTGTTTTGGGCAATTTTTTGATGAAAATTTAGTGTGTATTTTTCGGCAAACATAAGTTTACGGCTAGTATAAAGTATGCCTATCATAGAAGTATCGATATTTTGTGCTTTGGCCAGTGAACTTTTGCCCCACACCAGATTCGAAACTCTTGCCCCACCGGTGGGGCAAAAGTTCGCTTAAGACAATCAATTTTTGAAACTGTTATAACTAAAAATGGGGTAAATATTTTGACACAAGTTTGTTCAGCAAAATTATAGCAAATATGTTGAAGGTTCACTGTATGGTATTTGTTTGGTTTCAACTGCTATTATTTTCCTGGAAACTTTGATTATACCACTAAGGTCGAACTTTTGCCCCACCTTACTCTACGCTCATATTATGGATCAGAACACTATAAAAGCAATCTATTTTAGAAGGGAACGAAAAGAGAAGGACGAATGACCTTCGGGTTAAAGTCCCTCTCAAACAACAACAACAACAAGGGAACGAAAATTGCTAGTGAAAGCATTCGTTTTTTTTTTCGGTTTCGTCACATTTTTTTCGGGCGCGACTATATTACTATTGTTTCAATCGCAAAGTGATCAAGTGAACTTCACTTCTGTAGTCCGACGAAAACTGACCTGCAGGAAGCGGTTTACGAATTCCATGAAAAAATCTGGAGAATGTTTTTTTGAATTTTGACACTAGGTGAAACTTGATGTAACTACGTGACAAATTCTGGAACCAAGTCGTATTTCCTGTGCCATATCTATAAAGTGTAGAATAAGTAAATAAGATAATTTATTCATTCCAAACGATTTTGTCTGACTGTCATAGCTTGAGATGACTTCTGAGCATCGATTTACAAAATTTCGTGATACCGTATTCTTTTACTGCGATAGCTATCATTTTAAGCATGCTGCGTTTTCCGGCAGAAATCTTGAAAGTATTGATGCTACCGTTGTAGTGCAGCATCTCTCGCCATTCCTGCTTAGTTTTTCCAGAGGATTCGGCGAGCCTTCTAACGTCACCTTCAATTTTTCCGATAGCATCATCATCGATGAATGCTAATCCCCCGTGGATGTAATTTACGTTTTGAAGCACCGTTTTAGTAATGTTCGACGCGACGAACATTACTACTTGTTTTGAGGATTCTTGTTTTGAGGATTCTTTCTAGATTTTTTCATTTTTTATATTGCTTGGAATCGTCTACACTAGTTGTGATAGTAATACCAGGCACAACACTCAATTATTTTATGATCTAATTTACTAGCAGTACTGTCCATTTAACGTCGATTTTTCGGAAACGCTAATCAATATTGAGCGATTTTATGGCTCCGTATGTTTAAGGTAAGTTCAGATATCCTTAAACATTGATCAAAGAATCTTCCCGGTGGTGCTACTACCAAAGGTGGGGAAACCATCAGGTGACCCGTCAGCGTATAGACCTATCTGTCTACTAGATACGACGGGTAAGTTATTGGAGAGGTTGATTCTCAACAGGCTAGTACCGTATACGAAAGGTGCGGACGGCCTGTCCAACAACCAGTTTGGTGTAATGATCGATGACAAGCTTAGCTTCGCTAGCCACGTTGAATATACCTGTAAAAGGGCATCTACGGCTAAAGCGGCCCTATCGAGGATGATGTTTAACAGCTCTGCTGTAATTACCAGCAAACACAAGCTCCTGGCAAGCGTGGCGCTATCCATACTAAGGTATGGAGGACCAATCTGGTCAAAAGCGCTTAGAACGAGCAGAAACCTAAAGTGATTGGAAAGCACGCAAGGATCATGTGCTTATGAGTACCCGAGGAGGAACAAATAACTCCCCAATAACTTATGCATACCATTTTTTGGTATCATACCAAAATTAGGTATTGTTCAGTTGTCAATACCTCAATTTGGTATTATAATGGTATTGAAAAAAATCTTTAAAACAATTAAAAATACTTCATTGAGGTATTAAACAGCTATTGAGGACTGCTGGAGGTATTGAACTACAATTGAAAAATTTCATTTTTATATGAAATCCATAAAGTATTATTGAGGTATTACAATACCTGATGTAGTTATCAGTTTAGTGTTCGTAGAATATGCTTGAGATATTATTTGAGGTATTTTACCTCTTATGCAGGGCTAATTCATACCTCATTCAGGTATGTAGTATTGGAAATTATCTGGTATGGAATACCTCAATTTGGTATTCAGTAGTTATTTTCTTCTGCTCGGGTAGCAAGCGCATGATCATCATAGCCGGGATGACGCCCATCGGGCTCATCTTCAAAAAGATGTTCAATGCTTCAACCAAAGAGTAGGAGTTCGCAATTCGTGTAAAAAGACAACGCTCAGAGGTTGGAAGCAGGAATGGGATTACTCCACTAAAGGTAGATCGGTTTATAACAAGTGTGTCAGATTGGTATAAAAGAAACCATGGGGAAATGAATTTCCACCTGACGCCGTTTCTGTGGTTGCTATAGGCAGTATCTGCAGAATCTCCTGTGAGAATATGGCGTGCCGATCAAGAGTTAGCTGCAGAGGATTAGCCATGCCCAGGCTGGTCCCTTGTAACATTGTTTAAGTCGACTAGGAGAAGCAGTTTGCCAATGCTACTTCTGCTACATGTGTTAAGTGCTATATGCACTTGCCCCTCCCCTCCGGAATAGCGAGACACACGTCTTACCTCTACCACTGCCTGACTACGAAAGAGGAGGATGCATCGTGTTGTGCGATCGGGTGAGCTGACTGACCGGTTACATGTTGTAGAGTTGGATAGAGCTGTGTATGAACGGTCAAGGTGTTTATATAAAGTAGAATATTGTCAGTTCGTTTATGATGCAGAGAACTATATACATAAACCCACACAACATTAATTTGAGGTATTTACTAAAACAAATATTTTGGACTCTCTGAACCTTCAGTTTATAAACAGTTTCAGTGGAATATTTCTCTATAAAGAATTTCTGTAATACAATGCAAATGATTACTTTATTATTTTCATAACAATTGTGCAACAGAAAAATTGTAATTGGGACAATGTTCTTGTAACCAACATCTGATAAATGCTTTAAAAAATCACCTTCATTTCAAATACGGCTAATATACCTCACGGATAAATTACTCAGTAAATTGAATCAAAAGCATGCAAATCGAATACAGAGTTCTATGTATCTGAAAAATATAAAAATGATTTTGTTTTTCATATGCCTGAAACTTTGTAGATGAAACTTATACTATATCATACTTACGCTCAAATAAGCCGACATATCAAGAGGTGTAAAGATAGCTGTTAGATTGAGAGGAGCTTGGGCACCGTTCAGAAGTAAAAGAAAAGATTTCTGATTTCGCACGGACAGCCTGTACCATTGTAAGGACCATACATCAACGAGCAATTTGTCACACTAGAATATAAACGAGATCGTATTTTGTTGTTGTTGATAGAATGGATTCTAGTAATGGTGTATACTTTGATTTGCCAGTAGGTACCAAGAGAACAGACAAAAAGTAGCTGACATGTTGCAATCAATACGAGAAGTAAACCGGTAGCCCAATTTATCTAAAAGTAAATGTTAAAACTCGAGGTACGTATTATTTTCGAAGATACGACGCATACATACCAATATTAAGGCGCACATCGAAACTATCATAATGAATGATAGAACACCCAATGTGGTGAGGAAATATCCACTGAACTTGCTCTCCAAATCTGACATGTACAACATCAGATGTTGATGTAGCTTGACAATTCTCGTGATCTGCTCTGTTATTTGCTGCTCACTGGCGCCATCCTCGATCATAGTATTTAGATCCTGTAACATTGCTCCGATCGCATCTATTTGACCACACCCCGTAAGCAAATACACTATAAACGTGGCATCAGTTGAATATGTTCCAACCACCACATAGAAAAAGCAAATTGCTTGAATCACAATATTTACTGAGTAGGCAATCCAATTCTCGGAATGTGACCACTCAAATACAAAAGGTAATAACCGTTTCGATGAGATTACACTGTACAGTAGAAATGGAGCTGTCATCAATATCAAAAGAGTGAACAGATATATTACAACCAACTGCAAAACAACATATGTAAATTTTGCATTTTTAAACAATGCTTTCTTAACGGTTTCACTGCCAACATGGTTGTTCTCAAAATATATAAGATTTAGCTTGTGAAGTTCAACCATATTTTGGCGACCATACAAAAAAGTGTAGAGTTTAGCCAGCATCTTTTAATGGAAGAAGATAACTGATTAGAACTTTTTATCAATAGTATCAAATGAAAACTTACCTGAATTGAGAATCCAATCGTAGTTACATTTATCAATATTTTTTCAATATCATCACGATAATAATACATTGAAGAAGTGAAAAGATAAACATAGATGCAATGCATGCAAACTGCCAGAGCAAATGGAAACGTAAGCACAATGGATTTGCTTTTGAACATATTAGCTCCAATGATCGCATTATATTTGTCGATCTTTTCTACCATTTCATGGTAAAATTGAACAGCTGAATTAATTTTGTACCTGAACACGTAGTAACGGCTCAGCGTTTCTATAAGATCCATAGTGAAGTTTTCTCCCAAATGTGAATCGCCTGTTGCATTGTACCTTTGATTTAAATAAAATACTCTATCCTAACAAGAATTGTATGTCTTATTTCTCATAATTAATTACATCAAATGCACGTAATTAAGCATTGATCAATTTGTCTAATGTGACGAAATAATTGGATGAAGGGCACCAGTCATGTGCTTTATTCACACAATCTAAATGGTATTTGCATTATTCACGTGTCTGACCGTGTGATCTACTGATACCCACCAATGAAAAACCACCAGTTGGCTATTTTCTCATCTTCTTAACACCTAGGGCATGGAGTGAAGTGACCGTGAACCTGTCTCAGAGGGCTCAAACCAAGATGTTTGGTACCGTAATCCGGGGGCAAATTGATCAGTGGGGCGAGTTTGATCAAGTCGGTACCAAAAAACATTTCCTCCGAAGGATGCTGAAAGCTTGGTTGGCACCACAGATATTCAATGTTTTCTAGTTAATGGATGTCTAATGATGATGTTGCACTATTTCATTTTTATTAGGCTCAGTTTTGCATAGAAATATTCACTCTTTTTGAAGGTGTAAGCAATAAAATGATCAAAAACTGGAGTTGTAAGAATTTTGACATCATTTTCAGATTCAGGAGACCTAAATTTAGTAGATACGGACATTTTTCATTCTTAAACCTGCTTTGTTATATGGTGATCAATTTCGCCCCAGTGTTTCATTTTAATTTTTTGATATTAAAACTATTTTTATGATATGTTAAATATTATTTCATGAAAATTCGATTACATAAACTGATAAAGATTAATGGAGTACTGATTTTGTCGAAATTTATTTGACAATATTTGAATTCCCAAGGGTAACACAACCAAAAGTTGTAAAAAAGTGATCAATTTATTTGCCCCCGGATTACGGTACCATCATGCCGGATGACATTGGGTCTAGGAGATTTCGCCCTTTTCATATGATGGTTTGTATGAACGTCAAAAACCTAACGTAGCTTGTCACATTTTTATTATTATTCTGTTTTTAGTTTGCTGTTGAAATAGTGGTCCAATGTCCTCTCATGAGCTACTAATCGACTAGTCGAGTCTAGTACACGACACTGAAGACGGCCTTACAGTTGTGGTCGAAATATACATATCTTTCAAAGGATACAAACTCTAGTGCAGTGTTTCCCAAACTTTTTTGACTTTCGCCCCCTTGAGGCCAACATATATCAGAATCGCCCCCCCAAATGAATATATGTATAATAGGTTTACTATTGTGATACTCTTGGCTATAAATCGTAAGTCAGTCCGATGCATTTTCGTCAAAATTGAGTTGATGTTATTTTTCAACGTAAAATTAGGGAAACCATCAAACCAAATTGTCCCGTAACGAAATGTATCCGTATATCAATCATATTAAATATTTCCACAACGTGTTCAATATAAATAAGGAACAAAAAAAACTAATTCAACGAGCATTTTATTTTTAATTCTGTGGTAGAAAGTGCAACAAATGTTTTACTTCAAAAATATACCCAACGACATCTGTGACATATAACTATTGAGATTTACTTTTTTTAAATCTCAGATTCATGATTCACGATTTAAAACATTTTGTTTTTGACAATCGTCAAGTTTTGTCTATCAGGATATTTTTTTATCAGTGAATTACAACCAAATAGAGGCAAAATAAATAGGTTGCCTATAATGTTCATGATCCTTTAATTTTACTACTAGTACTTTCGCCCCCTTTCTATGCGTTTTCGTCCCCCAAATTCAGTTTTACAAATTTTCGCCCCCCTGAACCTGAAAATCGCCCCCAGGGGGGCGAATTTGCTCACCTTGGGAATCACTGCTCTAGTGAAATGAAATGGTATAATACTAATTTCGGTTTTTCATCTACTTAACATTTTTTCAATTTAATAATTTGAAGAAAATGCTAAGCGTGCAAACAATTGACGATGATTCTTTGGATCTTGGGATGTCACCGATACACGCATGGATGCATGTGTTTGACTGTTACATACACATTGGCTATCGTTTAGATCTAAAATGTTGAAGGAAGGCTTGTAGGAATGAACTGTGTACCGTAATTCGGGGTAACATTGATCAGTTTTTTGGAAATTTTTTAAAACAATCATTTGAAAATGAAAATGTTGCATGTTTTATATTTTTAAAACCAGTACTAGTACCCATCGCTCGTGACTACATACTGCATTTTGTTTACTGAAGAATGTAAGTATGTTTAAAAAAATGTTTTGAGGGATTTTTTATTTAGCTGATATGGGGTAACATTGATCACCCATGAAAACAATGATCGGCAATATTGAAAATGTAATTACTTACTAAAATCAAAGTCCCTGAAGCCGAATATGAAAGCCAAACTCTTACAAGTCATTTACTTTTTAAGTTATTTCAAAATTAAAGACACTTTGAATTGTTGAATAAGCCTAAAGGTAGGCAATTTCCTGAGGAAATTCTGCATTCTTTATTGTAATTTGTGAACTATGCTTAACTGAACTTATTTATGAAAGTTTTGACAACGGAATCATTTTCAGCGATGTTATTTTGAGTAACAATCGCTTTTCTTTTGCTCATATCGTTTTCAGAACCCATGTGAGACATGATTCTTTTATTGTTTCATCCATAAACATGAATATCGTTGTTTCGAAAATATGAAAAATTTACGCATAAACACAACTCAATTTTCGCAAAAACTTCAATGTTTATTAGCTCATGAATAGGAGTAAGAGAATCATCATTCATGCATTGAAAATATTTCATCAATAATTGTAGATTTGAACTTTTTACGAGGAGGGTCATTGCGATCAATGTTACCCCGCTGATCAATGTTGCCCCGGATTACGGTAAACTGTTCTACTGTTTACAAATACAAACAGTTTAAAACATATTCAGGTAACGAGAAACTATTTGAAGCAGCAAAATGACGAATAAAACTTGACTTCAATCACGATTTCATTTTTAAAAGTCATCGGGGCGACCAGCCGAGAAATCCCTGCTGATCAACGTGACGATTGGTGCCAATGATAACATTCTTGCCACCGGCGAGGATACTAAAGACTGTAGAATCTCTGTCACAACCGAGCGTGCGAGATTATTTCCGATCTTCGAGAAAACCGGTACCAACGAAGCCTTCTACTGGTCAAGGAGGCGCACAGTAGAAGCAGGACCCGTTCACCCAGGTATTCGAGGCGACCAGTCCAGGAATTCCCGCCGATCTGCGAGAGCCTTCTGCTGATCAACGAGGGTATCAGTAAAAGTAGACTTCGTTCGCTGGATAACAAGGCGTGCAGTAGATACGGCATATGTGTCCCGTGGTCAACAAGGTGTGGTCTGACAGTGTGGAATACCGGTCGATCTACCCCATGAGCTACTACTCGCCTGGAGCTGTGACACCCCGCATGAATGAGATACAGAGACTTATCCATCTAAGCGACCAAGTCACCCGCAAGGTCACCTACATTATCCGTAACGTGCTCTGACACGTCCAGCGTGAAAATGCCAAATCACATTGCGGCGACCGAAAATCAAATGGAGTCCAAGCAGCAAAGACGCCGTACGTTGCTGCAAAACCTGAGATCCTGTCGGAGTATAATCCGCAGCAACTCGTCAAGCCGTCCAGCGTACGCACGCTCGTCGAGTCTACAGCTAGCGAAGACCGATTTTCGGATAGGATCCGAAATTTTTACCTGTCGGACTCTGCTCAGAGAGAGTGCTCTAATCCGGCTTGCGTAGATGTGCTGAGTGGCACCTGCTCGAGCAGCCAAATCCCATGCTAGTGAAGTATCCTGACTTCCAAAGGCATCCAGGATTCATCGTCTGCCAGTACCCACCGAGGAGGTCCCCGAGTCATACAGGGCGGACTCACTCGAAGGCATCCCGACCGACGTCGAACCGAAGATAGCTCAAGAGAAGCAAGTATTCTCCGATTCGCCCAGAGTGGAGTCACCGAAACATACTTTGACGCCCAATATGCCAGCAATCAGGGCACATCAGCGAAGTGATTGCCTTGAACACCGTCAGGAGTCGGCTCGAGAGGAGGCCAGATACGGATTCATCGATCAATGGAGTGACATGTGCCGACCAAGTGGGACCCGCTACCGAAAAGCAGTCCGTGCATTCCAGCGAAAAGCAGTCATGCCATTCATACATTGAGACTGTGATGACTGCAACCATGGTGAATAAAGAGTCCACTTTGATTGAGCTCTCTGGCCAATCTAGTGTGGTTCAGCCCTTCCACACTGCGACTTCCGTCGACAAAATGGACTTCACCCCGAGAGTGTACAGCAGACTCAAGCAGTACGAAATGGTGCCAATGTATCCCGAAATGGTTATCAACGAGTCTCCTGCTGTCATGGATGTATCAGAGTCTGTTCAGGAGGAACGTTCTGATCAATCCTGTGTGACTTCCCGAGGAGACATCTGCTATACAACTGGACTTTGACCGTGAAGAGTGTTACCTGCCATCCAGTGAAGCTTTAAAGGAAGGCACTGTGGTTGATATTAACCAAAAGGAGCACGGCAGGCTGTCGTATGTAAGGCCATTGTGTGTTACGACAGCTACCAACTAATTCGAGTTCGCTCAGGATGAGCACTGCAGGCTGTTGTTTGTACAGCCAATGAGTGTTACAACAGCTTCCAACGAAATGGAGCTTGCTTAGGAGCAGCCCACCGACCAACGAGAGAACGTGAAGACATCACCAAGTCCACTGATGCTCTTCACTCATCCGAGATTTGATGTAGCGGCTCGTACTCGTCGAACCCGAAAGGAGTGCCCTAATTCGGAATATTGGGAGTTGAATGCTGACACTTCCAAATCTGATGAGTTCCTAGAAAGAAGTTGCAACGCCTCGGATGGGGTTCCAGATCACTATCAACCAAGGACAACAAGAAAATGGCTTATGCGAGACATCCGAGATCTGCAGCGCATACTCTATTGCCCAACCGGCTTGTCCTGTAGATCCTACGAGAGGAATGCCTCAGACTGCGCCTCCAAGAACCGATCAAGCAGTGGAGCAACGTGTTGATCGGACTGAGTCTGATGAACAGCGAGATGACTTCTTCCTAGCAGTTGAGTCCACCGCATGTGAGGAATACCAATCTACGCCGAATGGATAATTCTTCTCCACTGGGCACGGTCCTGAGCCAATCACTTCCAGTCGCCCTGAACGTCTCTTCAACTGCAAATTGCCAACGTGTGCGCGGCCTACCACGACATTCCGACATTCGTACCACGTGACCAGCCCAACGCTGCCTGCCGTGTTTTATAAGCTTGATAATATCCACTTCTTTATATACTTTGTACAACTCATGATTCATGCAACGCCGCCAGATGCCATTTTCTTGTTTACCGCCGAGTATTGTTTGCAGCACTTTACGCTCAAAAACTCCAAACGGTCGACCTCTTTTAACGTCCAGGATTCATGGCCGTATAGAGCAACCGGAAGGATTAGTGTCCTATATAGCGTGAATTTTTTTTCGTCTGCAGGCTACGGGACTTAAACTGGTTACGCAGCTGCAAGACGCCTTTTCACCTTGCGGATAACATCATTATCGCAAGTCATTGAAGTACGAAGACACAAATTCTTCCACTACTTCAAATTTTTCACCACCCAGCACCACTTCACTACCAACGTCACGATTGGAACCACGCTGTCTAACCAGCGATCATGTACTTTGTTTTGCTGATGTTGACGGTAAGTCCAATCCTAGATGTCTTCCTTTTAAAATGCACGAATGCCTCTTCTACGACTCGACGATCAGTTCCGATTATATCGATATCGTCCCCAAAACCCAGGAGCATATTATGCGACCGGGTTACGATGGTACCGCTTCTTTGCACGCCCGCTCTCCTAATAGCTCCTTCGTTAGCAATGTTGAACAAAGTTTCGAAAGCGCATCTCTTTGCTTCAATCCATCTAAGGTTACGAAGGAGGTTGAAGTCTCATCCGCAAACCACACACTTGATTTCGATCCATCCAACGTTGCACGAATCAGTCTAATCAGTTTCGCCGGAAAACCGTATTCTATCAATATCTGCCATAACTCATTGCTCTTTACTGAATCGTACGCCACCTTGAAATCATTTGAACAGATGGTGAGTCTGCAAGTTGTATTCCCGGAACTTATCAAGGCTTTGTCGCAAGGTAAACATTTGATCCGTCGTTGATCGGCCCTCACGAAAACCAGCTTGGTATTCGCCAACGAAGGACTCCTCCAGCAGTCTCAATCTGTTAAACAGAACACGAGACATTATTTTGTACGCCGAATTGAGGAGCGTTATTCCTCGGTAATTGGCGCACTTCAATCTGTGTCCCTTCTTATACAAAGAAAAGATGAGGCCCTCTCCGATGCACTGAAGATCCGAGGTTTCGACATCGTAGCGCTGCAGGAGGTGTGCTGGACAGGTTCGATGGTGCGAACATTTAGAGGTAACCATACCATCTACCAGAGCTGCGGCAATACACATGAGCTGGGAACAGCTTTTATAGTGATGGGTGATATGCAGAGGCGCGTGATCGGGTGGTGGCCGGTCAACGAATGTGCAAGTTGAGGCTCAAAGGCTGGTTCTTCAACTTCAGCATCATAAACGTGCATAGCCCTCACTCCGGAAGCACTGATGATGACAAGGACGCATTTTATGCGCAGCTCGAACGCGAGTACGACCGCTGCCCAAGCCACGACGTCAAGATCATCATAGGAGACTTAAACGCTCAGGTTGGCCAGGAGGAGAAGTTCAGACCGACGATTGGAAAGTTCAGCGCCCACCGACGAACGAGAACGACCTACGACTGATAGATTTTGCCGCCTCCAAGAACATGGCCATTCGCAGCACCTACTTCCAGCACAGCCTCCCGTATCGATACACCTGGAGATCACCACTGCAGACGGAATCACAAATCGACCACGTTTTGATCGATGGACGGCACTTCTCCGATATTACCGACGTCAGAACCTATCGTGGCGCTAACATTGACTCCGACCACTACCTGGTGATGGTAGAACTGCGCCAAAAACTATCCGTCATTAACAATGTACGGTATCGACGGCCGCCTCGGTATAACCTAGCGCGACTGGCCCAACCGAACGTCGCTGCCGCATACGCGCAGCATCTCGAGGTAGCGTTGCCGGAAGAGGGCGAGCTTGACGAAGCCCCTCTTGAGGACTGCTGGAGCAATATAAAAGCAGCCATCAACAACGCAGCCGAGAGCATCGTCGGGTACGTGAAAAGGACGACATGGTTTGACGAAGAATGCAGGCAGGTTTTGGAGGAGAAAGATGCAGCGCGGGCTGCAATGCTGCAGAAAGGAACGCGACAAAACGTGGAGCGATATAGAAGAAAACGAAAGTACAAACCCGCCTATTCCGGGACAAAAAGCGCCGCCTGGAAGAAGCGGAATGTGAAGAAATGGAACAGCTGCATTGTTCACAAGAAACGCGAAAGTTTTACGAGAAGCTTAACGCATCCCGAAAAGGCTTCGTGCCGCGAGCCGAAATGTGTAGGGATAAGGACGGAAGCATCTTGACGGACGGACGTGAGGTGATTGAAAAGTGGAAGCAGCACTACGATGAACACCTGATTGGCACGGAGAACACAGGCGCCGATGATCACGACAGCGGAGGAAGTGGCTACGTCAGCACGGCGGATGAAGGAAACCAACCTGCCCCCACATTGAGGGAAGTTAAGGATGCCATCAACCAGCTCAAGAACAAGAAGGCCGCTGGTAAGGATGGTGTTTCAGCTCCAATATCATCAAAATGGGCCCGGAGAGGTTGGCAGCCTGTCTGCACCGGCTGATTGTCAGAATCTGGGAAACGGAACAGCTGCCTGAGGAGTGGAAGCAAGGGGTCATATGCCCCATCTACAAGAAGGGCGACAAACTGGAATGTGAAAACTATCGTGCGATCACTATCCTGAATGCCGCCTACAAAGTGCTATCCCAGATTATCTTCCGTCGTCTATCACCAATAACAAATGAGTTTGTGGGAAGTTATCAAGCTGGTTTCATCAACGGCCGCTCGACAACGGACCAAATCTTCACTGTACGACAAATCCTCCAGAAATGCCGTGAATACCAAGTCCCAACGCATCACTTGTTCATCGATTTCAAAGCGGCTTATGATAGCATCGACCGCGAAGAGCTATGGAAAATCATGGACGAGTACAACTTTCCCGGGAAGCTCACAAGACTAATAAGAGCAACGATGGACGATGTGCAGAATAGCGTGAAGATTTCGGGGGAACATTCCAGTTCGTTCGAATCCCGCCGGGGACTTCGACAGGATGATGGACTTTCGTGCCTGCTGTTCAACATCGCGCTAGAAGGTGTCATGCGGAGAGCCGGGTTCAATAACCGAGGTACGATTTTCACAAGATTCAGCCAATTTGTTTGCTTCGCGGATGATATGGATATTGTCGGCAGAACATTTGGAACGGTGGCAGATCTGTACACCCGCCTGAAAAGTGAAGCGACAAAAGCCGGCCTGGTGGTGAATGCGTCAAAAACAAAGTACATGCTGATTGGCGGAACCGAGCGCGACAGATCCCGCCTGGGAAGCAGTGTTACGATAGACGGGGATACTTTTGAGGTGGTTGATGAGTTCGTCTACCTCGGATCCTTGTTAACGGCTGATAACAATGTTAGTCGTGAAATACGGAGACGCATCATCAGTGGAAGTCGCGCCTACTATGGGCTCCAGAAGAAGCTGCGGTCGAGAAAGATTCACCCTCGCACCAAACGTACCATGTACAAAACGCTTATAAGACCGGAGGTCCTCTATGGACATGAAGCATGGACCATGCTGGAAGAGGACCTGCAAGCACTTGGAGTGTTCGAACGAAGGGCGGAGTACAGGAGAGCGGTGTGTGGCGGCGGAGAATGAACCACGAGCTCGCTAGGCTCTACGGCGAACCCAGTATCCAGAAGGTTGCGAAAGCCGGAAGGGTGCGCTGGCCAGGCCATGTTGCAAGACTACCGGACAACAATCCTGCAAAGATGGTGTTCGCGTCGAATCCGGTTGGCACAAGAAGGCGAGGAGCACAGCGAGCGAGGTGGCTTGATCAGGTGCAACAAGATCTGGAGAACGTGGGCCAAAATCGAAGTTGGAGAGACACAGCCATGGACCGAGTAAATTGGCGTAACATCGTTAACGAGGTTTTATCAAATTAATTGATGTAACACCAACTAAATAATAAATGAGGCCCTTTAGCCAGCTAGCAGGCAATTCTTCTTCCTCCCATATCCTTAACAGAGTACGGTGCCGTATTTCGTACAGCTGCTCACTAACGTGCTAGAAAAGTTCGGCCGGGAGCTCGTCTTTTCCAGCAGCCTTACAGTTCTTCAACTCCTTGATCGCTCTTCTAACCTCATTTAGCGTCGAGGGCAGACACAGTTTGTCCATCGTTGCTGATAATTAGTCTGTTCTCAGGCGCGCTCGTGTTCTCTCCGTTCAACAACTGCTCGAAGTGTTCTGTCCACCTGGCAGCCACCAAGATTGTGTTTGTCAGCAAATTACCTTCACGGTCATTGCACATGACGGGAGAAGGCGCTATTTTTCTCCGTACGCCATTGACAGTTTCGTAACATCTCCGCATATCATTTTGTACCATGCTGCTTTGCGCCTCAGTAATGATATCTTCTTCATACTGGTTTTTCTTTCTGCGGTGAATTCGTTTCTCGGCTGCTGTACTCTCTATTCTGCCGGGTACAAGACAGTAACATCCGGCTTCAGACAACATTCTTCTCATCCGTCACATTCTGGCACTCCTCATCAAACCAACCATTTCTGGGTCGTCTCTGAGCAGTACCTATTACCTCTCGCGCTGCTGTGCTCATCGCACCGTGGATAGACTCCCACAGATTGTTGAGGTTGTCGCCTACGTTGTATTCCCTTATCCACTCATCAAGCTTCCGGCGGTACTCGTCTGCTACACCTGCTGTTGATATGCGCTGGATATTGAAACGCAACGGTAGCTGTGTTCTTGTGTTCGCCACGGTAGACAACCGTGCACGAATTTTACTAACAACGAGATAGTGATCAGAGTCGATGTTTGGACCTCTGAAGGTCCAAAGTAGGTGCTGCTGATGGCCATCCCTCTAGCTGCAGCGAATGTTATTAGCCTTAAGCCGTTGTCATTGGTGGCGGAGTGAACTCTCTCCGTATCAATTATTGGGCGGAAAACATCGTCTCTTCCGACCTGGGAACTCTCCGTAGGTCTTGTCGAGACAATCATAAAACGCATCCTTCGTGTTTCCCGATCACTATGAATCCAACATCATGCTCTGCATTATCGCTGCCACTTTGGTAGATGTTGTATTTGAAAGCTGTGTTGGCGACGGGATCCACCGCCCTGAATTCACGTTCTCCAGTTCTAGGCCATCTTACTTCCTGAATAGCAGCCACGTTCACTCCAACCTTCTGCAGTTCACGAGCCAAAAGGCTCGCTCGTCCGGGTTCATTTAACATCCTGACATTCCAGGTACCAAGTTTCCATTCATAGTCCTTATTTCGTTGCCAGGTCGGTTACCGAAAATATCATTCGTTATTTCTTCTTTCTCCATTTTTCGTGGTAGGTGAGAAATTCTGTATGCTTCCTTATTGGGGTTGCACTACCTACATCACGTTGATGGGGCTGCCACCTTAGGTTAGTTGACGGACGTGATACAACATTTCATACTCAGCCGATTGGATTAGAACAGACGCTGTTTGAGCCGCACCTTCTGGTGAACAGACGCTCGGGACGCACCCCCTCATTCTAGCTGATGACAGAAGGACAACAGTGCCCAGGTTGCACTACCAGCTAAGTACGCAACCCTTAGCTGGCGGTCTTTGTCATCGTTTGACCCGTGGAAGTGTGAGGTAGGGTCTTGCGAGGACCAGAGTTATGTTGGATGCTCCTTCCTGGATGTCGACTCACCATTTTGCAACCCAATGCGGTGTAGGGTGAATCATGTATTTTGGACAGGCTAAGGATATGTCTGGAAACGGTGATCGATTAACTGCATTAGATACTAATATTTTATTATGTATTGTTACTTATATGCTTTATGCCCCATTGTACTTTGAGTTTGTGGGGAGAAAAAGCTTACAAACTATAGTATTAGCTTCCAAAATAGCATTTTCTGGCGGCCTGTCTGTTAGACATTTCGGACATCAAAAACACATTTTGGACACTCTCATGTGAATATAATTTGAACAGGGACGTTATCTTAATATCCATACAATGGTTTCTTGAAAAGACGATCATATCATAAAATTTTAAGAGTTTACATGTGACTTATGCATTTTTTCGCTTATTGTATGTGTATATTAGTGATAATCAATAATTTGATTTCATATTTGATTGCATATCATCCGATTCACGAAAACGCCTGCAAGTATGCATGCATGCGACATTTCTGTGTGTTTCATCAAGGGGCAGCTACAATAGTGAGCGACGCGCAACGGCGCGGCAATGCGCAAGCTGCGGCAATGTACTAAAATGTACTAAACCATTTGCCGTTGCCGCGTGCCGCTGTGCTGTCTACAATGCGGAAAAAATCTTCGGAAGCATCGTATCAGTTTTCTTCAAAATGTCGCAAATGGAGAACGTATCGCAATCGCTGAAGCTATTACAACTATTGAAAATGGTACGTGATATGAGAAATCAACGTAATAAAGTGCCTGTTAACCGTCGATGGTGGATACGGCCATCCAATTTACATTGGAAAATGTGGAATGATATTATGAAACATCCTTCAAGCTTATGCGAAAACGCGACCCGGATTATTTCGTGCGATCGATCCGCATGACGCCGGAGGTTTTCCAGGAATTGCTGGACAAAGTGAAGCATCGACTGAGGGGCGATCCATTAATTACGTAAGACAATTTTCGGGGTTTTCAACCCCCCCTCCCCCCATAGTAAGGTTTTTTGTATGAAAATTTAAAATAAATTGTATGTTGCGTAAGAAATCTAAAACCCCCCCACCCCCATAAACCTTTTTCTAATTAATGGACAGCCCCTGAGGAAATTTTCCATCCGGAAGCCCATCAACCCGGAGCGCCGACTATTCATGACTCTCATGTGAGTATTTTTATCATGTTTATAGAGTAAGAACGAATACTTAAGTTAAATTGACTAGTGGCATATTACAGGGCTGGTAGCAATTCTCTTTTTTTGATACTTGGGGCCTAATTCAATGCAATTCTCTAAATAGTCTCTTTTTTAATGGAAGGTCTTTAAAGTCTCGATTTTAACGAAAATGGTCTCTAAAGACAATTGTTTTTGTTTATTTTTGCTTGCAGTGAATTCTGCTGCTAAACTTTAGAAGTTCCGGAGAAATCTTCAGAGATCATTACGAGACTATTTAACAGGTTCTTCAGGAATTTCTTGTCAGATTTCTCGAGGAAAAGCATCAGGAATTTTTATATTGATTTCCTTAGCTTCTGGTAGACTTCCAGGTACTCCTCCAGAGTACCAGATGCTTGGACAAATTTATTCAGTATTTGTTGCAGGAAATCCTTGAGCATTCAAACGCTACTAGGTAGCTTCAGTAATTTTGCAGAGACTATCTCAAGTTTCAGATATTTGAGAATTTCCAAAGACTCCTACACTGCCCATAACTGCATATTGTCGAATGTGACCGACATTTTTGACAAATTCAAGTTAATACCAGGGAGAGTCAACAAATGATAAATACTTTCGATCAACTTAGTCAAATATGTGATATTGTTCTAGAAAATTTGAAAAAATACCAAGTTGTGTTGTCACATTGGTATCGTTGGTGTAGGTAGGATTATTTTCTGGAGGGGGCCTAGGGAGGGCCTTGCAAATACTTGTTTTACAGAAGCAATAATCACAATTTTCAGAAACTTTGTAGTTTTTATCAGTTTTGTCTTGATTTTATTTATTTGTTTAGTGATATTTTTGAAGTTCAATTTTCGATACGAATCGAAAATCCTTCAAGAATTCTAGCAAAAAAACTCAAGTCCTTTGTGATTCTTCCACGAACTTTTCAGGTATTCAACCATGTGGTTTGAAGAGATTCCTTACAGAAATCCTACGGGAATTTCTTCATGAATTATGTTCGTACTTTCCAGTGTTTTCTCCAAGAATTCCTTTACCAGTTTTCACTGAGTTCGCCCTGGGATTCCCTCGGAAAATCATTCCCAGATTTTCTGATATCACCAGAAAATTTCTGGAGGAATGTCTATCGACTTGCTTAAAATATGTTTTTGGGAATGGAATGCATATAATTTATTTTATTCATTTCACCTGAAAGGTCGTCTACGTACTTATCACATTTTAATTGTTAGTTTAAAGTATCCTCCAGTTGTTTATTAATAATTTGTTCAGGATTTTCAGGATTCACTGAAGATTTCTCCAAAAATAGTGCAAAAAATTCTAGGAGTCTCACCAAAAATGTCTTCAAGATCAAGTAAGGATTCATTTCATGAATTCTTCAAAGAACTTGTCAGCAGATTTTTGCAACTTTGCTTTTAAAGTTCTTTCTAAAGTTCCTTTCTAAACCAGAGATTCATCTAAGTATTTTCCAGATATTTTTTGATTAAACCGTACTCACCATTCTTTTAGGATTGATTTTATGAAATTTTTCATCAGATTTACTATGACTTTGCAATTTATTCTTGAAATTCTCGAATAAATTCTCCGAAAGTTCCATCAAGTATTCTTTAAGGTTCTAGAAAAAAAAAGAAAGAACTTTTTCCGAATGGTAATTTTAGGATTGTTCCATAAATAACAATTAAAAATTTATCTACTCCTTATTTTTGGTTTAGAACCAGGAATATCACTTTATATTAGATTTTTAGAGAAACACATACCAAAAAAAGTTTGGAAGAACTTTGTTATTTTTTTTTTTTTTGAATAATTGCAGCATAAATATAATTCGGAAAAAATACTAAATTCCTGTCGTAAAATTCAAGAATCGCTTAAGTGGTCCTTGTGGGATTTAATACAAAAATTCTTGTTGATTTTTCTTCGTTTTTTTATAATAGAAATGGTTGGATATTTTTACTGAAAGTATTTGTAAGGCTGATACAAATATTAATTTCCTTTTATGTCCGAGACGACTTGGAAGGTACGAAGGGGGGTTAAAAATAAAAATGAAAAAAAAAAAGTTTTTATTTTGAATTTTTATTTTTAAAGATGGTTGTTGAACTTTTTGCAATCCACCTCTGGATCATTATTTAACCTGTTTTTTAATTTAAAAATTGAAAAAACCTAACTGTTATCAAAAAAAAAAAACTGATGAATCTTTTTTTATCCTCTTCAAAATTTTCGGATTGTTGTATATAATATTTTCTATGGGGCCTTCTTTAGCCGAGTGGTTAGAGTCCGCGGCTACAAAACTATGCTGAAGATGTCTGGGTTCGATTCCCGGTCGGTCTAGGATCTTTTCGTAATGGACATTTCTTTGACTTCCCTGGGCATACAGTATCATCTTACCTGCCACACGATATACGAATGCGAAAAATGGCAAAATTGGCAAAGAAAGCTCTTCCACCGTTTGTACGCTTTTTCACCTGTAATTAGGAAGTTTGAATTTATACAACAATGTAATGCAGTCATGGTAATTTATTTTGAAGTTTATTACGTTACCTTTAATCCCTTCGCCGAGAATAGAAGCGATGGAGCTCCAGGCACGGTCTTTCAAAGCAGTCTTCCTGTAGGCATGGCACTGCTTATCATCAAGAAGCGGATGCTTCCGGACGAGCTCGATAAGTTGGACCACCTGTTCTTCGGTCATATCGATATCACTGTCCATTTTTCCCAAAAAAAATGTTTTTTCACGGCGGTGAAACGAGATGACCAAATTATAAAAACGAAAAACCAAATGAAATGAGGTCTCGATTCGAATCGATTTGCCGCGCAAAAGTTGCCGCTCATTTTCAATATTTTGCCGAGCCGCTTATGCCGCTCGCGCCCATATTGTGGCACGTCATATGAATGAGCATGTGTTGAATATTCACCGCTGCCGCGCCGTTGCGTGTCGCTCACCATTGTAGCTGCCCCTTCAGATGGCCAAATTATATCAACTGAAGAAAAACCATGAACTATTTTGGACATCACCTGGTTTATGCTTTATGTACTCATGCTAAGATTTAGGATAAACTTAGCTTAAATTTTAGACTTTTAATTTTTATGAATGCCAATTCTGAGCGCTATTATTGCATTTAATGTAAGTTCTTGAGATGCACATCCTCTTGCATTCGTAGGTTTCACAGATGTTCAGTTGATACAATTTACAATTTTGATATTTTTGAAGCCAATTCGTGATTGTTATGAAAATGGTCATCACTAATAAAGAGCATAGTATATTAATAATGCAATACATGATTTCTCGTATTTCAAGAAGGTTAACATTTCACCATTTACTTCGCAGATTTCGCCGTCAACGCATGATGATTTTGGTCTAATAAATGATGAAATATTTTGACCCTGCTGAAATCTTCAGAAATGAGAATGGAGTTCGCAATCATCATCTCGCAATTCGACTCTACGTTTGGATTCATCACTTGAATCATCACCACTTGCCGGTATGATGATCAGAAGGCAAATGGAGTTGGATGACGATTGATAAAGCCTTTAATCCTAATTTGGCTGAAAAATCTCCACGTAGTCTTGAAATAAGTTTTGCATAGCAAGTTCGGTCACGTTGAAATTGATACTTAAATCGTTGAACAATAACCTCAAGCACACAATGCTCAACAGCCATCCGTTGATGAAGTATGGATTGCGTGACTGTTTGGACATTTCATTAAAGTTCGATTTCTGGAGAGGAATATACTTATTAATTTATTTGTTGTTCATTATGGTACCTCTTTTTAGCTTTTTAGCTCCTAGGTACGTTAACCTTTCGGTTGTCGCGCGATTTTTTATAACGCGAGTACCTTGTGATCTAGATTAAATACAGAAAAAAATATGTTCGGCAAAGTTGTTTAGGAGATCAAGGGCTGATATGAGGTGGTTATTCCGATACGGAATTCCGCCACCATGCGGCGCTAGTGAGCATGAAAGTTTTGTTTTGTGGATATCTCAGTATCCTGACCACTTAGAAAGATGGCTTCTTCGGCAAAGTAAATGTTTCGAGAATTGCCTACAACTTGATCATAAATTAACTGTGCAACAAAACGATGGCTAAAATTGTGGAGTGTTTACCATACTCAACGCTCACTTACTGTTAGTTTACTTCCAACACAATGTGTAATCAAGCATCATTTGTCCAAATTCGCGAAAACGATCGTTACCTGAGAGATCGCAAAACGTATGGATGTTTCAAGAATTGAAATTTCTAAAAATTGTCTGGTATGTGGAACAACAGTACAAATATTGAATTCCATTGAGCAAGATATGCCTGTCATTAATTTCAGGTGCGATACCTGTGTGCATGCATTAAACTCAGAAGCAAAGTTGGAAAACGTGCAAATTTCATATCAAAGGTTCGAAAACGAGCTACCAGCTAATGCAATGAATAATATTAGAACAAATCGTTTGTAGCAGGAGTATCCTGGGGCACTGAGTTCAATGATTGGAATCTCTTCACTCAAATCCGTTTGACTGATCAGGATCTAGATATGTGTTATCTCAATCCAGAAGCTTACAGTATAAAAAAGGTAAAAAGCAAAGAGGTGGCCATTTCGCCAAATATATATGTACAATCCTATTAAGAGACAAAATGAATGCAGTCGATCGGAACTGTATTTATACTGTAGAAAACCAATCGCATAGTTTAAGTTCACTAACTATTTATGGTAACTGCAGTCACTATAGGCCTGAAAAGCCTTGCAAACTGTTCAAGTATGTTGCCACCCTGCCTCAGAAAAACGGGTTGTACACCGATGGATGGCACATGGATATAGATCAGAGTTGGATTACATGGAGAATATCTAATCAAATAGTTTCAATTACACAGAACACATTTCACCTACTAGAACCATATATCTATACACTTCGTAATCAATAATAATACGCTGAAACTTATTTATTTCGTCCGTAGGAAATAAAATTTCAACCATATTTCAAGAAGCGTTGATCCAATTACAGTCACCTCACAGTTATGGATAGCACACATATATGGATCAGATTTGGATTAAAACTGGGGAATCTCATCAAATATAGTTGCAATTACACAGAACACATTTTACCTACGTGAACCGTAAATCTGTGCAGCATCGCAATCAATTATAACATGTTTTGGCATATTTTTTCCGTCCGTAGGAAATAAAATGTCAAACGTATTCTCAGAAGTGTTGATTCATAACTGTGGGGCACACAGTTATGAATCAACGATAAGTCGATTCCGAAACAAACGCCAAAACGTATGCTTTCACAAGCACACCATTCGTTTACCTCGCAGATAATTTGCTGTTATAGTGCTTTGATCCATAATATGAGTCGATTTGATCCATAATAGCGATCCTCCTCTCACACTGATCCACATCTGTGGTGTGGACATCGTTTGGAATTTCTATAGAAATCGACACTTTTTCGTAAATAACAGGGAATTTTGAGATGTATTCTTAAAAACAACTATATTACGCAGTGTCAGGGAGGTAATTTTGTTTTGTACGGCGTCACCATGTTTTTTAACCATATTTTGTTCAGAAAAATGACCCTTAGTTGATCCATAACTGTGGGGGACTGTATGATTGATTATTGAAATAACTGTGAGGCACTGAAATTCATACCACAGTTATAAATCAATATTCATAATATGAGTCGATTTGATCCTTAAAAGGGATCTGATCACCAAAAAATGACACTTTTTCCTAAATAATCGCGATTTTTCATGTGTATTCTCAAAAACAACTATGTTCTTAGCTGTCTGAGAGTTGATTTTATTATGTAGAATGTCAGTATGATCTCGACATTAATTACGTTTTACAGCAATATACTGGGTGTCAAAAATCTAAAATGTTGCGACCGTCACGAAATTATGTTAGACTTTGAACTTTATCGATAGATTTTCAATATTTTTCCACAAATCGGTCAGAAATTTTGACAACATTCTACTCAAATGGAGATGAATATTGATTTTAGACGATAAACTGTTAAAATTGGGTGTTACTTGATTCGAATCTAACTGTTAAATTGGCCCTTTTCATGAAAAAAAATCATGACAATACGGCAAATTGAAATTTACGGTGACGATGACAATATCGATGACTGGGGCACTTCTCCGAACGGTGAGCTCCTAGCTGTTTTTAAATGCATCAACCATTGCATTCTAAATTATAACTTAAGGAACGTTACATATATGACAATTGACTAAAATCCAAATACAGCAAATCACATGGCGTAGTTAACGTTATGCGGTCGTGTCTTGTATACAATCCCTTTTTATTTCTTTTAGAATGGGTAATGGCTTAATAGTCAAACTAGTGTCTACCATGTGTTTCTATAAGAATGGTTAAGCAACTATTCAGCAGGAAGCAATTGGAGGTTCTGCAGGAGTATTATGGATATGGATGACTAATTCGGCAGTATTGGAAGATGCAGTTGCGTATGAAGCTTACGGTATGTGAGCGAAAAATGTGTTGCGAATACGGAATAAAAGGCGTCTACGTAACGTCATGAGGAAATTGTGGAGAACCGAGGAAGTTAAAGGGGCTAAAGAAGCCCGCGATTGTGCAGGAGTGCAGAAAGGAGAACATTTTGTGAAGAGAAGATGGAGGAACCAAAAGGGGCTAAAGAGGCCCGTGCGCGGAAGCGAAGCTCTAAAGGGGATCAGTATGGAAGAGGAGGAATCATTAAAAATCCTGATCATTATGCATTGCTTGTGATTGATTCAACGCGAGCTGTAATGCATTATCGCGATTCAAGTGCTACAGGCAAAAATGACAGATCTAGAGCTCAAATATCTTGTTACCGTCAAAGATTCTCTGCAATATTTTGCCAGCCGGAATGTACCAGAAGCAGGTGTGTTGTTCTCACAACAATGGACAATGAGTACACTTAACAGTGAACAACAAAACGATGTTATAAGTTTTTGACGTTTTGAAGTTTGCATGTACACGACAAAACACGTGTCAAATGTACAAATTAAAATTGAAACTGCGAAAAGAAACCCCGTGTTCCAGTTAGGATCGAACCCACATGGGCGCTTCAACCTACAAGCTCTTGAGAGACCCCGACGCTCGAAGGCGAACCCTATCTGGATTACCCCAAAGCACATGGGATCATGATTTCGCAGTCTAAACTTCGTTCGGGTATATGAGATGTCGAGCGTCGGGGTCTTTCAAGGGGCTTTGCAGCTTGTAGGTTGAAGCGTCCATCTAACGAATAGGAATTCGTGGGTGAGTGGTTTCTTTTCGCAGTTTCAATTTCTACATTTCACACGTGTTTCGTTGTGAACATGTAAACTTCAAAACGTCAAAACCTTATAACAGCCATATTTCTTAAGCTAAGTATGCTGTTCCGCTCAAGAAAAGTAAAAAGTAAGAGGTTGTTCCCGAGATACAATCGCCAAGTTGACGTTGGATAACGTTAGCTTCTTCTATTTCCTGGCTTGAGACCGTCAAAAACTTATGAAAGATTTCTATTGATAAAAATCCAATCATTTTTCATACTATTTGTTGCATGTCAATTCTGACCTATTATGGACATTGTATGATATTGTTTGGTTGGAATCAGGGATAGAATTGTTGGAATAAAGGTAGTGTCGCACATCAGTCAGTAGCCTGCGGTGTGAAGCGAACAGCCTTGTCAGGGTGTCTACTCATTTACAGAAATAAAATTCCCTGAGATTTCCAGGTTTCAAAAAATAATTCCAGGTTAAAGAAATGCTCCAAAATATGTGAATAGTTAATTTTAGATGTTTAAAAACTTTATTCAAATCAAAGGTATCTTTGAAAATAAATTTATTTAACAAAGTATTTTTCACTTCAATAAAACAATTATATGTTTTGTTCTTAACGTGTAAACATAAAAAAAAAATCAAATAATTTTGTGGTTTCCATTTAATTGACACGAAAATCAAGTGTTTCTCAAATGATCTGAAAGTGGTTTACATTCAGATATGAAAAAAATAGTCTTTTCGATCTTAAGAAAAAAAAATCCTTTCCCTTAAAATTGCACCTGCAATACCTATTTTTTTCTGGAGAGCGTTTTGTGTTTTTTGCTTTGGGGAACTCAGAGCTGGTAGTACGATCGTATTGTAAATAATAACTTTAATGACTTCTTGCTTAAAAAATAATGAATGAATTGTGAATACTAAAAGAAACCTATCAGGAAGCACGAGATGAGAGTTTGATTCCACACATTTTTCGCAGTATAATTCTAATGCCATTTTTTTTTAAATTCTTATGACATTACGACAAGTATAGCAGCTTGATTTGCTTTAGCTTTTTGAACATATTACTCCGCTTATTTCTTTAAGAGTTTGTTTTGAGATTTTGCACAAATTTTCTAAATAATTCTTCCAAGAATTTCGTTTTATATTCTTTCATTAATTCAATCAAGATTTTTTTTCTAAAAATAACCACATCAGGAATCATCCATCCAAAAGTTATTCCATTAATTTCTCTAGGACTACCTCCAGCATTCCCGTTTAAAGCATCGTCAAGAATTCAAAATTCCTTCAAGAAGTCGAGACGAACCAGCCAAGGGCTGAAAGTCTCGTTAATAAAGACAATAATAATAATTCCTTCAGGAATTACTCCAATTTTTTTATTTGGAAAAATTTCTCAATAAAATCATTAAATATTTTTTCAAGTCATTCATCCGGCGAAATTTCAAGGAAATTTTTTAGATTGTTTTGGAGAAATTAAAAAAAAAATCTGCGGCGTTGAATTTCGAAAGACAATCCTGGAGTAACCTAAGCTGAAACTTGTGTGAGTTCTAAGTAGGGGAACTGTGGGTAAAATGAACAGGGGGTGTAAAATGAACAGGTTTGTGTTTTACGGTAATTATGCTATATATCTATGCAAAACATTGCACAATCCTGAATCCTCAGACTAAGGAACTATTTCGACAACTATAGCGCGATCTAGAACTGTCACAAGCTGGAAAAGTAAACAAAAACAAAGTACGCCTCTCCGTTTTCTCATGTGATGTAAATTTTCACTCCTGGAATTTAAGGTTTTTATGACTAAAACCATCAAAAATCTATTTGACTGCGTAGCACATCATATCTTTAAAGTATTTATGATAAGTAGACGGAAATTAAAAGTATTATTATGTTCTAATTTCGTAGAACAAATGATTTGAAGATGTTGATTCTTTGGGGGTAAAATGAACCACACGAGATGGGGGTAATATGAATACCATTGCAGGTGAGTACTACTGGATTTTATTTCAGAAGCCGAGAGTTTTCCGGAGAAAATACAAAGACATACATGGACAGCCATCCAAATGGTCGCGGCTAAACGTCCCATCGATTCCGGATTGTCCGTGAGATATGCATTGAACATGCATCAGATGCCGAGCATCATGCCGCATCCCGTTCAATTTCAAAGGTGTTCATTTTACCCCCACTACATGTTCATTTTACCTCCAGTATATGTTCATATTACCCCCAAGTATATGTTCATATTACCCCCGTTACATGTTCATTTTACCCACATGTTTGGAACATTGACTCTGTGGAAAGAAATTTTCATAGTTATAATAATGTTGATAAAATTCTAATTCCATCACAATTTTTCAACTTCTTACATTGCATAAACATCCTTCTTCAATTCTAAGCAATTGAAAAAGAATCTGAGAGCTTCATAAGCAAGAAAACATGAAAATTGCTTGGGGTGTTCATTTTACCCCCAGTTCCCCTACGCCTTGTTGAATTCCTACCAGGATCTCTGAAGGTGAAGATGCATCCAAGACAAATATTGAATTTTCAAGAGCACAAAAATAGAGAACCTGACAACCATTCACACTGAAAATTTGATCGATTGGTCACCTCCAGCGAGTGACCAGTGAGTTAAATTTTCAGCACAAACGGCTGTCTGGTTCTCTAGACTTGTACTCTTGAAAATTCGTGGCTGTGCATCTTTACCAAGACCTCCTAATTTTTTGATGAAATTCTTCCTAAAATATTAAAAAAAAGAATTTCTAATAATTTTCTACAAGACGTTTTGAAGGAATTGCTTGAAGAAATTTGGACAGAATTCCTAAACTTTGAATAAAGTTTTGAATAATCTATAGAGATTGGGCAATTTAATTTGAAAAATTATAAGAGAAATGTTTTGAAGATATACTGGAGACATTCCAAGAGAAATTTCTGTAGGAACCTAATGAGGAATCCTAGAATTAAATTTATCAAGATCTTCTTCATAATAGATATCATCGAATAATGCCCGACGGATTTTTGGAGCAGGTCCTAAGAGTAATCGTGGATGAATAAGCATAAGCATAGATGACCGTACAATTCGTAGTTGCAACTCCGTGATTGACCAGAACAATCGAAGTTGCACAGGGAATTTATGAATGCGGCGTCATCAACCATCTGGCATAGATGCATCAATCTTACGGATGTGATCCAACGGTTATCCTGTTACCAGGCATCGGGGTAAGAGGAGCCGTAGCCACGCTTTGATGCAGATAGGTTAGATTTTGTTTTAATGGTTATAATATTGACTAATGAGGAGAATGACTAAGGATCCATCGATTAGAATGTGACACAAATGTTAAGGCGCGATGAAGCTTTATTTTGTCACCGAAAAGTGGATCCGGACAATAAAAAATGACTTTCTATTTCTTTATTATTTCTAGTATAGTTTCTAACACATAGAAATGTATTTACGACGATTTTAAATGAAAACAGACGAGATCAGATTTGAATATGAATAGATGTATAAAACAAACTGATCAAAATCATTATTGACCAACATGACAAAAGTAGTAAACTTAAAATATTCAACTTGTCCAAGTACTAATAAACATGTTAAAAAGGACCTTCAGCAATACTTACCAACGGGACTGAAGAAAAACTAGATCAAAAGTCAACACATAAAGTTTCCGATGTCGTTGACTATAATCAGATATGTGGTCAAACGTAATTCAATGAAAACTCACTAAATCCTGTTTATTCCTAATACTAATAGCTTTCTTTCTTTCTTTCTTTTCATGTATAACAACTAACAACAACACCATCACGAGGGAGCAAGTGGTCTGTCGTATGTATCAAACGTCGTGTTAGGAGCCGAAGCACATAGATCAGCACGGACACGGATCGAATCGAATCAAACTGAGGAAAAACGATCCATATGCGTTGGTAGGTATACTAAGAAAGGGGTAAGTAACATTTTTAATTTTTAGCGAACGCATATTGTGTACCATTTCAGCCCCCCTATATATTCACAATACCGTACCAATAACTTTGTCTATCCAAACTGTAAACTAACTTGAAACATTATTCAATTGAATTCTCATTTTGAGAAGACCTCAGAACAATAAGACGAACATAAAGCACATCGATGACCAAACCAAACACATTTACAGTACATTTAGATTTGATACTACTTCTCATATTAATTATCTACAACTTGGATTCGGTACTACAAGATGGCAAATAGACAGTCATCTCTCCTAGAAAAGTATTGTATTGATTAGCATTCCAGTACGACCTTCGGAAGATAAGACTATTTAAAACCAAACACTTGATTCATATTTTGAAATTTATTCATATAGTATAACACATCACGTTTCAGACTAGTAGCATAAACGACTAAAATACTAGAAAATACATGACGTACAATGACGAGGCACTTCAGATAGTTCTTGTTCGCGTATAGATGGAAGTACATTTCATATTTTTCACTTCAATAACCTTCATTCCATTAGGGAAAAAAGGATCTCCCTATCGGTTATCGTTTGATATACGACCGCATTCTGTATTATTAACATTTTCTGTCTATCATTGTCAAAATATGCTTGGAGATGACATCTGTGCTACAATTTGTCAACATTAGACTACTACAACATAGCTCTGTATGTTATTTCCAAGAAATGCATTCATTAATAACATGTATTTTCATGTCGCTTCTCCATGCGTAAACAAGAATCCGATTGCTCAGAACTAAAGGATGACTATACAAACATGACTACGGGAGGAAAACTGAAGCAAAAACAATTTAATAAAACTACTTCTGCACAATATTCAAACAAAATAGTGTTAAAGCGGGCAACATAGCCTATTCCGTCTAATATTGGCAAAAGTAGAGGTAAAAATTTGCACTACGGGGTCCAGCACAGACAACGAAGCTGTCATGCAGCTCCAGCTGAGTACACCATAAAAAAAAATAATAATAATAATAATAATAATAATAATAATCTCATGCGACTAAATTTATGATAACAAATGTTGATTTGACAGCTGCTACGGATTGATTCGACTTAATTTGTACGAGTGTACGAGAAGAAGCAAAATGTACAAATGAACTCAGAAAAAAAGTGTTTTATGCGAGAAAACTCATCAATCTGCAGAGTCTTTCCACGGTGTTTTGCGGGTTTGATGTAGTTAGTATAAATAAACAAGTTATAACGTGAACTTTCATGCGATTTCTGTTTTGTCTGGGTTCCTCGAGATCTGAGAAAAATATCTTTAAGAACTTGTGGAATAGTCGCCTAATAGGTTTCTCTGTAACCTCTAGCATTTTGCACCAGGATTCACTGCAAGCTGACCAAAAAAGTAAATTAAGAGATAATTTTTATTACAATATAGCTTTAGAGACCATTACCAAACTGGGAGTTTTGTATTAAAATGGTGATTAGGACTCTAAAAATATTGCTTCTCTACCTGAGAAATGTAATTTTTTTAGTGTTTTCAACTTATCAACTGCTCATGAACGATACCCAACTGAACTGTACTTGCCTCTACCAGTTTGGCAATCTTGAGTTCTGATTACTTGTCTAAACATTTTTTATGCTGATTAATTAAAAATTGTTATAAGGACTGATCAAATCAACTAGTATTTTGATAGCGGCGCAGCCGAAAATTTTTTTAATTGAGGAAATATTTTTCACAAAAACGACATATTCTACCATTTATTACTGTTTCAAAATAATTTCCCTGAGTGTAGCCGAAATTCCCTGAGAATTCCAGGTTTTTTCCAGGTTGAATAAAATTCCCTGAGAATTCCAGGTTTTCCAGGTTTTTCCAGGTAGTAGACACCCTGCATCATTTACCCTATGTTGCCGTAAGACGTTATCCAACGTCAAAATTTCTGCGCAAGAAATTGTCAAGGAATTTTCTACAGTGAGCTACATTTGAATTGACATTTCTTTTCAACTGCGTACTGCGATCGAAGAAAAAAGCTTTTCTTGAGCATTTCTTGCAAGAAATTTCCTACGTATCGAGATAGGCGATTACTTTCTGTTGAAGTGCATACTTCGCTTTAGGCGTGAATTGCCTACATCTTGATCATAAATTAACTGTGCAACGATGGCTACAATTGTGAAATGTTCACCATATTCAACGCTCAGCGAAATCGCAAAACGAAGTATCCATATTTTAAGGAATTGAAATTTCTAAAAATTGTCTGGTATGTGTGTTTTTTTATTTTCTTCGATTTGTATATTTAAAAAGAGAAAACTGCTTTTTTCAGTTTTGACTTTTGCACCATTTTTACTTGGGCCCTTAAGAATCAAAGATAAGACGAGTTCGTGGATACGCTAAAACGTGGGCTTTGACTAACACACTATTCATTTACCTCACAGATAAATTGCTGTTATAGTGTTCTGATCCATAAATCGAGTCGATTTGATCCATAATATGGATCCTCCTCTCCCACTGATCCACATCTGTGGGATGGACTACGTTAGAAGCTCTTTGCATGAAGTTTGATGACAATAAATTTGTGAAAGGTAGATCAATACGTCCTTTCGCAGTGCGGATGTATTCAAATGAAGGACATGAGGTAGCACATCGAGAATTAACAAAAAATAATAGAAAACCTTTGGCTCATTACGATGAAACCGGATCGTTATTCGAGCACTTTAAGCATGCCACCAAAGAAGATGTACAGCTGGCTTCATTGGTATAAAGGTTAAAAATTTCCCGGCAGACAGAAACAATGTTTCTGTGACATTACCAATGTTTTATCATCAGATTCCCCAAGCTATTGCTCTGCAAAACAGCATTTGAGTGTTGTTTATACTCATACAGACGAAATCATCCTTGTGACGGTAATCCGTTCATTGGAATAGTTAGCGATAACTCAAAAGCCAACCTACATGCTCTATGTGTAGCGTTCAATAAAATGACTATTCCAGATTACATCGACAAATGACATCTGTCTCATTTACCTTAGTGATGCACATCTCACTAAGGAGCAATACCAGTTAGTAGATGAGTCACATAAGGACGAAGATAATAAATTCCGAACGTTGATCAAAACAATAATTGCCGGTATGTATGACATAACTGAGTACAGGCAGTTTTAACATATTGGTACAATGTATGTATGTTTCTTCTGATTGATGGAGGAGAAATCGCTAACAAAGAAGCATATTCAATCCACAAATTGGATTTCTCAGACTTCAATGACTATGAGAAGCCAGCAGCATATTATCTATCAGCTAACGAGATTCGGATTCGAATGATATCAAGATGCGAACAAACTGCTCCTAAAAGCCAAGGATACACAAGCCAAGCGTCCACAGTTTTTGGAAAAGTTTATGAAAATATATGTATACCTTTCACCCCTGTGAGTTCCATTTTTTTAGTAATGCTGTTGTAATTGATGCTGATTTGAAAAAGTAAGAGGTTGTTTCCGAGATACGACCGCCAAGTTGACTTTGGATAACGTTAGCTTTCTTCTGTTTCCTGATTTAGGACCGTCACGAACTTATGAAAGATTTCTAGGTACTGACAAAAAATCTAATCAATTTTCAAACTATTTGTTGCATGTCAATTCTGATCTATTATGGACATTGTCAATTATTCATGACAAATTAAATTTTGTATGAAGCTGTGAGATTCATTGAGAAAATATAAGATGTAATAAGGTCGAAAATATTATTCTTTCAACTCTTTTCAACACATTTGATGGCCCTGAAAAGCGCCTATTTGCTTATACGACGAAACCAGCTAAATGACGTGACGTGGATGGCGCACAAGAGCAACGGGTTTTTTGATTACCGGGCATAAGTCGAAATCTGCAAACGATGCTCAGTCTTAAAATCTTGAGCGATTTCACAAGTCCGACGCTCGATTAGAAGCAGCTCCTCGGATCAGCAACGCAGAGGGCCTGTGATATTTCGTTCCTAGCGGGCTTGCTTCTTGACCACCGATGCTGAAATTCGAAGTCGAAATCTTCAATCGCGGATGAATTTGCTGCGGCGATGACGACGGCTTGGACGCTTTTTCCGTATACACAACACATTCTTCGCCGACATATCGCAAGCTTCATACGCGACTATCTACGACAATAAAAGAGGAAGATGAAAAAGTGTACCGTAAAACGAGGTAACTTTGATAATGCGGGTAACTTTGATAGTGCGTAACCCACCACATACTTAAACGAAATATCATATTTCTGTTAAGTTAAGCAAAACGAATACAAAACTAAAGAATATTAGTATGACACTTCATGTCAAGAGCGTTTTCATTGAATCAAGGCATTTTAGGCTTTTTATACGAATTTAAAAAATTTACACAATTTTAGCATTTTCGAAACGTTTACAAACAATCTGTTCTACGATCACTATTTGATGTAGTTTTGAATAGTTGGCCACTTATCTTTGACACCCTAATTATCATAGAACTTGAATACGGTCTCAAATCTCTTAGCGAAAAGCATTTTCCAAACTGGGACCATTTTTGTAATCTTAGTCAGAAATTTCCAATATAACGTTAAACGCCTAGAGGTATGCAATGCCCTACAAATGTTCGTAATTCATTCAATTTTGTTCTATTCATACTCCATTATCAAAGTTACCCCAAAACAGAAAACCAACTTTCGATTATATGAAAAAATATATATCCATTCAAAATAAATCTTTTGCCAATTTATCGACTGTAATCGATAGCTAGGATGCCAGTACTTGTTCTAAAAATATAAATTGTAAATCTTTGAAACAATATGCAAAAATATGCAAGTTTTCTTCGAAAAAAAACTATCAAAGTTACCTCGTTTTACGGTACGATTATTTGTACACTCCAAATTTGTTTAAAAAAAGGCGTCTGAATGCTATTTCCTTTAAACAAGACAATAAACTTTGATCCGCTCGCACTTGTTTAATTTCAACATAACAATCATTTATAGCATCTATAAGATGGCTGCGAACCCGGATTTAGATCTCGCCGTCGCACCTACAAGGAGAGGTAGAGCGGATGGTTTCCGCATCGAGAATTATCAATTGGAGGACGGACAAGAAGCTACATATACCAGCATATACTTTGCTGACAATCCGAACGTCGGACCGACAGTGAGGATCCCCCGTAGTCCCCCGGGAGAAACACTAGAAACGCTTATCGGAGCGATCCTGGGAGCCGGACAAAATGTCATAGACGTCGGCTTAGCACTCAGATACATGTGGCTATGTTTTGAGCGAATCTCTGGTCGATTGGACGCAGCATGGGTTACACACGGAGTGGCCGTAGGCGCTGTCGGTGCTGAAGTCACCCCTAGGAATTTATTGCATTATGTGGAAGCAGAAGAATGAGAGCCATACGCCGGCGGAAACGCCGGGCAATGGCTGCGAGCGCTGGCCTTGGTCCTAAGTCCCATCCGTTAAAACAGCCAGCTACGGAGAGAGTACCTGGATGCCTTGACGGTGCGGTACAAAGCAACGCTGGAGGAGTTTGCTGGGATGCGGATAAATGACTCGCCCGGGACCTTTGCACTCCAACACGCAGCCTATGTTTTTATTCAAGTTTAAGGATCACGAATACTCAAAGTTACGGTTCTCCACTGTTACGTGTCGCTTCCGGGATTGTGCAGGAATCGGAGATCTCCGCTTCATCCTGAAGATCCCATGGGCTGAATCTCACTGAATTTTCACAATGGATCTGGACAGCTTCCATCGCAGATGATCTTGAGCGCATCCTTCGCCCCAATGAGGAGATCGATAAGAGGGACTCCTTTACGCCATACATTGCAGGCATGCGGCTTTGTTCGAAGAGTCCGTATTCCGCGACGGCTAATCCAAATCTCCATATCTTTGTGCACGCGATTGGATGCGCCAACCTCTGAGTCCGCTCGATAAATTCCCGGATGGTCGGCGACGTGAACTTGGCTGATACTGTGGCCAACGCTGCTGTGTTGAACTACGTGAGAGGATCGCGCTACAATCTGCAACCAGAATTCTACCGGCAAGGAAGCTCCATGGCACCAGACACAGCCCGGGCGGCACTCGAGGTTCAGTCAGCAGCTGGGTCCCTGGATCTGGAATTGATGAGCGAAGGCGGGGTACTTGAAGGAATGCAACGAGCGGTCGAGCCAGCGGACCCGATCAGAAAGGCATATCAAAAACTTAACAAAATTATAACAAGGTTTGATATTTTTATCAAAGTATGTTATATTTAGATATTTTTTTTAAAATGTGATGTGAAAATAGTTTTGAGTCGTATCAAAATTATATCAAAATGAGTTATATTTTTGAAATATATTTGGAATTACTTTATATTAAAATTTTAACAACTTTAAATTGATTTTTATTTGAATTTAATGAGTATGGTATCGTGCATAAATTATTTTATACTTAAAAGAGAGAAGGGTAGGGGGTGGTGGGTCATTTATGGATCACCATTTCAAGCGAAGGAAGATATTGCGATACAACACATAAACCATTTTTGAACCGACCATGCATGTCGAGAATTACCAAGTTTTGCGTGATACAATAAGACATTTAGCCATGAAATAATTAGAATCGTTATCACCTTTTTCCTGAATGCTCAAATTTATTTAATCTACTTGCGTTCTAGATTTACAAATTGAAATAAAACTTTTGTTCTCGGAATTTCCGTCATTCGGCTTTACTGTTACGCTTACACATTGTTTCAATGTATTTGTAATTCTAAATAGTACAGTGCCTTCTGAATATTTATAAGTAAACATATTACCGTACAACTTTTTAGTTACTAACTTTTGTCCCAAAATATAAGCCTTATCGTCGTTATCAATTAGAATACGTAAGATATGAAAGAATTTATCGTTAATATTTACGAACGAATCGTCGTACGAAAATTTGGCACATGTAGACTTAGTGCAAATTTTGAACCCATTACAGTACCATCTACCAACATCGTTAAATACTTTTTGGGATACATCTTCATCACATTTCATGTTATCTGGGAGCACAGATTTAATTTTATGATTATATGCAGGGTTTTTCCGAGGTGAAGACCAAATATTTTTAATCCAATTTTTTGTAGCGCTGTTGCTAGCTATTTGTGTATGGTGACATATGCGGTTCAAAATAAACTTTGAGGCAACTTGGATGACTGGATGATTGTTTGACGTATGGAAATTAATGAGCATGCCATTCCCATTTTCGTAAGGAAAAAGAGAGGAGTTCCACAGTGCTCCCAAATTCCTAACTGACTCTACTAAATGACTCTACTAAATTGCCAGATGAATGTTGTAGACTACATTTTCTACACCAAAAGTTTTCTGAAACTCTTTGACAAATTTAACTAGATTTTTTTCACAGTTTAGCAAAGTACTATCAGAAATCTGAGATTGTAGGAGCTCAAAAATACTTGTTGAGAACAACATTATCATATCGAGATATTGTTTTGGCATAAGGTCGTGCATAATTGGATATATACAGTGAAATAATAACGTTTCCCATTCGCTTGCTTTGAATTTTAGGTACTCTTCTACACTTCTTATATTCCGCGGAAAGCTACTCGGAAGTCTGATTGATGAAAGCCTGTCCTCTACCAATGATGTTTGATTTCCTACATAACACGTCCGCTGTTTATTTGGTCCATCGCCTACCATAAGCAATTCCCAAAGGATTCTTGTAATGCCAATCAATCCCATGTGCATGTAATCAGGTGGTAAACCAATGATTATATTGAAATCTGGGACTCCAGTCAAAACACATATGCCTTTTATTTCATAAACTGGTTCTTTTGAAGGACACTTTTCCAGTTCAAACATAATTTTTCTCGTTTCGTTGTCTTCTCTTAATTTTGCTTTCTGGTATGGATATCTTATCTGTTTGTTTACTAATTTTCCTGGATGTAAGCAAAAAGTGCAGCCATACCATCCATTGTATTGCTTTGAGCAAAATAATTCGCACCGACCAACAGAATCCGTACAGTTCTGAAGCAGGACAACTTTGTAGACCTCATCTTCTATAAGCATTCCCTTGCGTAGTTCTTGTAGCTGAAGTACGAAGTTTTTATGAAAAAGGGCCATGTTTGGTTTTCCAGGATTGAACCATAAAGCTGCGAGAAGGAGATTATTTTTGTTGAATCGTAGTTTAGGAGGCAAGTTGTTCAGCGTCAGGAATAATGGATAAATTGGCTTCTTATTAGAGCATTTCACAGCTGCGGCACTGTCTTCGTTTGCAGAAAGAGTTATGTATTTGAAATTGTCATTCATCCTTATTGACTGCGATAATTTGCCACGGCTTATATCTCGAATATCCTCAGTAATAACTGCTGCTTCGTATTCAGTTATCTCTTTGGAGTATTTGAGAAAGGTTTCTCTGATCTGCTGCTCTATGGGAAAAGTTATGAAGAAGTCTTTTTTAATTGATCCACAATTTTCCACGGGACATGAGGTTTCAGGTTGCGGAGCAGTGTCATACCTAAAAAAGGCAATAACTGATAAGAGTTTTATCATTTGGGGTATTGGCGAAGTCCACAAATTACGTAACGCTCAAAGAAGGAAAGGGATCCTACCAAGCGTTTTTTTTTTTTAAATTTCTATACAAAAATTGTTACGGAGAAAAAATTGGGGTCTAACATTACGTAATAAATGAACGTCGCAGTAAAATTAATTTGTCTGGTTCAGAAGGTATCTGAACTGAATTAATAAGAGAATGAATACATACCCATATTGACATTTTACGAAGAAAAAAACTCTTTCAGTTTCGTATGGTGGGGGAAAAGCAGATGTAAACGTGGAGAAGCTTTCGGGGAAAGTTTTGCCTACAGTTAAAACATTAAGCATCTTCATAAGGTCCTCCAAACCTTCTTGGGTAAGCTTGTGTTTTATATAATAGTTAAGAGCCATTAACATAACATCCTTTACCCGAATATTGTCGAAAAACTTGGCTGATTCACCATAGCTCCCCGAGTTGTCCTGAAAGTAAAGAATGTTGTCATTTTTATAAACTTGGATGAATGTGTCAATAAATACCGATCAGCAACATGATTCTACACCTGGTCCGCCGAAAACTTCATCATTTGTTTCGTGAAATCTTCCATCCATTGAATCGTCCGAGTTGGAAAAGTCCCATGACTGTGAAGAATCGGAGTCTCCAACGTAAGGTTCATTCAAGTATTGGAAAGTGCCATCGATCAAACTTTCCGAGCTTTCTGATTCTTCGCCAGACAAATTTTCCGTCCTTGGCAATCCGGAGAACCTACTCCTTACTGGTTCTGAACTTGTCGATGGCGGAAACTCTATCAAACCAGCTTGTGCGTCAATGTAATCGGGAGCTCTCATATTCGGATCATTACAAATATTTCCTAGGTCGTCATGGAAGTATTGATCGTCATCCGGTACATCATGCTCATTCGTAGCGTTTTGAGGTTGTGGTTCGGGTTGCGAACAACCGTTGCATTTCTTGGCTATAAATAGTTGAGGCGAATTAATTCCAAGCAATGTTTAATAATCATAAAATAACTTACTTTTTTAACGTATTTGCGTTTAAACCACGGAGTTTTCACATAATAATGTCGCGGTCTACGATTCATTTTTCAACAAATTGTTGGATCAACATATGAAGAGGACCAATTCAAATTTACAAACAATTATTCTGCACAAAACAAACCAGCTAGCCGAAATAAAAAAATGTGTCAGCGTGGAAATGTTTTGATTTTTATATAATTTTTTAATTGTAGAAATACTTGGTTTTTAGATTTATAATTGATTGTTGGAGATAATTCTTGTAACAAATAACGTGAAAACAATAATTGTCTAATATAAATAGGCCCTTTTCTTAAGTTGTTCCAAGCACTACGGAAATATACACGGTAAACCGAAAGTATTAGAAAGTTAACAAAATACACGGAACGAAATGTAATGGATCATTGAAAAAACTAAAAGAGTCGCTATGAAAAGCAGAGATGGCGCCACAGTAGATGTATTATGTCGAACAAGGGAGGTGACATATCCATTTAAGACCCTGCATCATAAGCGTAGCCAACATACCGCGGGCCGTTGTTGATAACTCAGTGTGGGCTACTGTTGACAACCTACCACCACACAGTTTTTTTATGCTGTTTATGTTTTATGCGAGCTACTCTGGCATCAGCCCTCTGTGTCAAACACACTCCATATCTGTCACAATGCTATATACGGTGCCACCATTGCTAATATTGTCCCATATTCTTGCTCGAATATCCGGAATATCTACTGGAAAAACTTTCACAGATACGGCTTTCATTACCGATTTGTTGTTGTTATGCTTGCTGCGTAGCTGCCGCCGTGCACAGCTAGCTGAGTAGTTGTGGATGACTTTGTTATAAGGTTATAAATGTAAAAAATTAAGATTGCTTCTGCGTATTAAAATAAATATATTGTCACGCTCTTTTTAAATTCTCAGTTGGTTGCGGCGGTAACGCGCAGCCTAAGATTGCGCAATAGCGCGCACGTAAGGGTTCATTCAAATATTACGTAACGCAAAATTTGCCAATTTTAGACCCCCTCCCACCCCCACGTAACAGCTTTTGTATGGGAATATTTAAATTTTTGTATGGACCGTAACACTATGTGAGACCCCCTCCCTCCCCCTGTTGCGTTACGTAATATTTGAACGATCCCTAAGATTTACACAGAGTGTGCGCCCGAGCTGAAACTTTA
>NW_018736443.1:0-31349 GCF_002204515.2 Aedes aegypti
TAGAAATAAACATTCCTTAACACAAAAAAAAACTTCACAACATGCAATTTGACAATAGTTAAGACAAACAACGTTCATTTAAATAGGTTGCATTGATTCCTGTGCTCTATAAGAGGGAAATAAAATCGTGTGACACAGTGATCAATTTCACCCTACTGATCAATTTCACCCGAATTTACGGTATTGTAGTGTTTATTTAAACCTCCTATTTTTTGTAAAATGTGATCTATTTGAGTTTAATTTCATAAATAAGGATAACATATTTTTTGTGTTCCTCGGTCATTTGGACGTTGTGTTTAACCAAATTATTAATTACTTATCACATAGTAAATGTTCTCCTCAAGAGCAACATAATGGCATTTTGCAAAATATCACATTACTAACTAACAAGAAATAATTAAAACCCATTATTAAACTGTGTTTTTTTTTTTTTGCAAAAATGGATTGATAGTATCTTCAGCAAAGTTGTGAAAGAGCTCAAGGTCCATCTAATGACAGGTCTTTTAATTCAGATTTCTTTTACTAAGTTGCGCTGTATAATTTCCTGAACGATTGTAGTATGGATCCAGTTTGGATTTCGGAATTCTAGTATGAGTTTGCGATTTACAAATGGATCATGGTATCTAGAATCTGTGGATTCTGGGATTCCAGCCTCACCGTCGCTCTCATCTCCAAAACGTCCGTCACTGGCACACCCCAGTCAACATTTTGGTTGGTATAACTTTTGTTATACATCATCCTATATGAATCAATTTAATCGTATAGAATGCATGAACAAGCTATATACCTACCAAAGTGGAGGCTAAATGCGTCAGTGCTGGGAATGGTAATAGTAGTAGACTTGAATTTCGAGAAAGTCACGTGGCTCTCTGACTACAGTAGTTCAAAAAACGTTGAATCTCATCAAGTAGCCTATGTTGGGTGCATGCATTTTCTAAATCGTTAGTGTCATTGAAGGCTCTAAATGCGGGATTTTGGGTTGCCCTTAGCAACGGATGTTTTGCAATTTTCAAGGCTTTTTGCCTACAGCAGCGATGGGCGTGAGTTTCACTGGATTCGCTGACTGTGATTGGCTTTGCTTGGCTACTGTAGAGTGAATTTCAGATTTTGTGCCAACCCTGATATACGTATTTGGCACGACTTTTTCAGACTTTCTACGATCAGATATGCGATGCTACACAATTTGGATGAAAATAAGAAAAAAGTTTATAGCAAGTCTCGAACGCGGGACCTCTGGATCAGGAATCGGACCTTACCACTGTACCACCAAGGGTTACATAACTGGCACGTGATTGTTTGCCAATATTAATACATGTTTCATGTACATTAACACATACTTTGTTGTTCTTTGCGGCCCATCGTCAACCGATACCAAGTTTGGGTGACAATTTTTGCTAAGTTATTGCGATTTCATACGATGCTTTCTGGATTGATATATGATAAAGTGACCAGACATCTTTGGCTTCAATGCGGGACAAAATAGGTAAACTTTTGAAGAATAGTCTGAGGGTTCATTCGCCGATTTCATAACGTTTAACATAGTCCATATTTGATAGCCACTCACTCACTCAAAACGCTTTTTGGATGAAAATTCTGTTGAAATATTGTGCTCTGCAAGATAAATCCACGTAATGCGATTATCTGAAAAATGTCGATATACGGTCGCAGTAGTAATGAAAATCACCAAATGTTTTAGGTTTAGCAAATTTGAAACATTTGTGTCCTTGAACGACGAAAAAAATCCAAGCCTACTTGAATTTTGACGTTGCGTTTGAATTGCGCGCATATCTTCTGCGCGTTACCGCCGCCGCTGGATGTGGATTTAATATAAGCGCCGCAATAAACTACGCAACAAAACAACAAGGCTCTTCCGCTCCACACCGCAGGCTACTGACTGATATCGCTACCAGGCAGCTCCTCTCTTTTATTTCATGTCTGGGTAAAGATATCTATAATTCATTCACTTAAATACTGCCTCTACAATTCTTACCCAAGACATCTCCACTGCAAGGGTGTGTGATGTACCTGCTCTCCAACAAATTCAACATTTTCGTATGAGCCGAAACATTGTTTTAATGCCCAAGTGAAATTGGAGATAATATCAAAACTGAAAAGCAGTTTAGTCTGAAATATTCGACAATTCGATGTGAGTAAAACAACACAGCATTGCGAGATAAAACAGCTGTGTATTATTACTTTTTTTATTCGTTGATTGTATCAAAAAAAAAAGAAAACGATTTTTTTTCAGTTTTGCCAGTTATTTCAATTTAATTGGGCCTTTTTACTGATTTTAAAATGTTTTCAACTTATCAAAATTACTGTTCTGCACTTTTGCTCAAAATCTCACATATTCCAGTAGAATTTCCAAAATCAACAACAGAACAAATGCAAACTATTGAAAGATTCTGAACAGAATCATGTGAGGTTTCCTAACAGTAGCGTGAGGAGATTCTGAACCAGAAAATGAGTTGAAAATATAATAAATACTGTTCCCTACCCTGTAAGTTTTTTGACAAGATTCCAGCTAAGATATTGTGAAAAATTCCACCCGTGAATAGTGTGAAAATTCTTATTTTAAACAGAATTATGTTAGAATTCCGGCTATAGGTAAATCTGTGGATTCCGATTAAAAAATGCGAATCAAAAAGCAATTAGTTACAGCCGTGTTGAGTATGAACCGAGTTATGTAAGAATTCTATTAACCTGCGAGTCGTCGCGTGGTTTGCAACCGTCAGAACCACCACGCTGTTGTTGTGCGCGAAAGCGAGCTTTTTTCACTAGTGTTGTACAAAATACAACAGCGCGACGACTGAAGTGTTAATATCACTAAGGAACACGATTTTATCTCAAGCACCAAAATACCGCTATTTACTTAATTAAGGGTTGCTGAATTCATTGCCATTTACAGAAATATGATAGCACGTCTAGTTCTTGAGATATTGGCTGTTTGTGAGCATTTTCTAAATTTGACTATTTCAGCCACTTGCATGCAAATTTTCTAGCTTGTATGGCAATTTATTTGCTTAATTTGCCTCAGAAACTCAAACTTCATGTGTATAAACAATACTTATCATCAATGTTCATAATACTTCCGATGCTCAAAACTTTTTTTTTTTTGGTTTAGAAAAGTATTGGTATTTTGCCATATAAGAGAAACGAAGAATTCGTATGGAGACTGCAAGCATGTTGGAAAAATCGATTTAACCTCAATTTAATCGTAATATTTTCGATCAAATTATAAAAAAAGTGGTCTTTTGCGTTGCTGGTCGAACAAATTTGTTTTCTAGTAAGGACCCCTATTATTCCTAGAAATAATTTCTGGCTACGCCACCGCATCATATAAATAAAACAACAAAAAACATAATATTATGATCTTTTATCGAAGATTTTAATTTTTTTTTCTTGGTGATTCGATTATCGGGAGGATCCGGAGTTGAAAAAAAATCGATACCGTAAATTCGGGTGAAATTTGATCAGTAGGGTGAAATTGATCACTGTGTCACACGATTTTATTTCCCTCTAATAGAGCACACAAACCAATGCAACCTATGTAAATGAACGTTGTTTGTCTTAACTATTGTCAAATTGCATGTTGTGAAGCTTATTGTGTTGTGGAATGTTATTTCTTTGAAAATAATAGGAAATTCCATCGTCGTGTTGTATGTGGTATTGGCAGACATCAACAAACTTATAGTTTTCAACAAGGATTTGGACATGGTGTCAACCTGAAAATTTGTAAGGATGCTTGAAATATCACGCAGAAGAATTCTCTGTATGTTAAGATTACAATTCTGTCAATTACTTTTACTTACGCACAAATAGTTGTTTCGAAATAAAATTAACTTACGCCTACACTAAATTAACGTCAAATCAAATACACACACTTCTTTGATTGAGCTATCCACTTGAACTTATAACAATTATAATTTTGATAATTATCACTATTCGGAAACATTCACCTCCCTAGACTTCAAGTCATGCTCATAAATCTACTTACTTCTAACTTGCAAGGAATAGTGTAGGTGCTAAGATGGACCACCTCTCACGCAGGAGACCACATATCAAGTTTGTCGACTCGCCCTTTGTTTTCATTTTTGCTATGTTTTTTTTTTTAGATCGATAAAGCAGCACCGAATCTTTTCAGATAAGTTGATAAGCAGAACAAAATGCTGAGTAAACATTGCAAAATATTGTAAACTCAATAAAATTCACTTTGAGTCAACTAAAATATAGTTAAATTTTGACGTTTGACGTTTGTAAATTCAATCAAAATATAGTTGTCAACAACTATATGATATAGTCATGTTTTACAATATACTGTCAAATCAACTATATTTTTAGTTATCTCCAAATTAACCTTAAAAATATAGTTAAATTGACCGGAAACATGATTATGAACACTATATTTTGTTCTCCGTGATATCCTCAAAACGAATTTTATCATCAAAATTCGTACCAATTTGTTCATTTTGTTGTAGTAATTGAATTTTTGTATAGATATCATCAAATTCCTTGGGAAATTGCCTACATTTAGGCGTTTTCTGCGGTATTGCTAAAAAATTAATTGTTTATTAATTCCATAAATTTCGCATTGTTAAGAGTTTGGCAAGCCATATTTGGATTCAGAAGGGCTCAAATTAAATAAGTAAAGTTGTTTTCAAAAACTAACAATAATTGTTTTTGATAGATGATCAATTTCACCCCGAAATGGAATTCCCGTGATTTTTTTTAGAGACGATTTTCAGCACTAAAATCACAAACTGTATGAAAATTTGAGTATATAATCCAATGAAGCTCGCCGTCGTACTTGTTTTCCTGCATTAAGTTGTTTGGAATTGGCAACATCATGAAAAACAGACATGGAAAACAGTGAAAGGTGATCAATTTCACCCCGAATATACGGTACCGTAATCCGGGGTAACATTGATTAGTTTTTCGAATATTTCTTAAATATTTCGTTTGAAAATGCAAATGTTGCAAATTTTATATTTTTAAAACAAGTACTGCCAGCCATAGCTCGTGACTACATACTGCAATTTGTTTTTTGGGAGATTTGAGCATGTTTTAAAAAATGTTTTAAGTGATTTTTTGATTTGGCTGATATGGGGTAACATTGATCACCTATGTAAACAACATTCGATAATATTGAAAATGTCGTTACTTACTTAAATCATGGCCCCTTAAGCCGAATAATGAAGGCCAAACGCTTACAAGTCATTTACTTTTTGAGTTATTTAAAAAATAAAAACACTCCAAACCACGGAATACGCCTAAAGGTAGGCTATTTCCTAAAGGGAATTCTATATTCTTTACAGTAATTCCATTAATGTTGCCTAATTGAGCATACTTATGAAAGTTTTGAACAACGGAATCGTTTTCGGCGATGCCATTTTTAGTAAGAACCGCATTTTTTCTTGCTCATATCGTTTACAGAGCTTATGTTAGACATGAATCTTCGGTAGTGTCATCCTTATCCATTGGAATCATTATTTCGAAAAGTTGACAAATTTACAACATAAGGCAAAAATCTTCACTTTTATTAGCTCATGAATATTAGAAAGAGAAGCACCATTCATGGGTTGGAAATGTTCTATCGATAAATGATGATACAAACTTTTTACGAGATGAGTCATTCCGATCAATGTTACCCCGCTGATCAATGATACCCCGGATTACGGTACTCCGGATAATCGAGTCCGACATGTAACTAATTTTATCTTAAATAGTTAATACATCTCTGTAAATTTTAGATTTTTAACAGGGTAAATTCAATGTGTTTGGGGATTATTCTCCCAACAAAAAAAAATCATTGGATGATTCCTTCTTATTGGTACCTAAAATCAAATTCTATTCATATTACAGTATGGCCCATAAAAAAATGCGAAAATTGTTTGAAACGTGAATTTAGCATCCACAAGCGTTATTTTCAATGTTTTTGTGAGCGTCTGATTGTCGTATACTCTAATGATAAACTCCTCCACCTTCAAAAATCACACTTTATCATTGAAAATATTAGTTAGTATGGTATCTGAGGAAGGAGGAGTTTTTAAAGAACGTGTTTTTCATGGTCACAATAAAATATCTTGTCAGGATCATAGTTTTGAGGGCATTTTACGTCTTATGGGTTTGACATGCCTTAATTTTTTGATAAAGTTTAATGAAAAATACATGCGAAAGTCTAAAACAGATTTTGATGAAGAAATTTGTTACTTCGGTTAGAGACAACTTATATTAATACTAGCTCAAAGGTTTTGAGCAAAACAGAGCCGTTTATCACACTTATATGAAAAATTCAACCCACGGCTTTCCAGATTGAGCCGTTTCTTCGAAAGTATGTTTAAGTCTCTAATAATCCAGGTATGAACCCATTCTATCATTTGATTTGGGCGAATGCTGGAGACAAGGTCTGTGAAGAAGCTCATCTCATCGTTGATGAATAAGAAGCTTTCATCACAAAGATATTGAACTCGATGACCGCATTATAACATTTGAAGGTATGCCTTCCCAATTCCTCTCTTGTAAGGTGAAAGTATGAGATAAAAATCATCTAAAATAGATTAAACTAAATAGATCTGAATAGATTAAACAATACAAATAATGAATAGCATTTATGTTTTGTTCAGTTTTTCCTTATATAAACTACCATTAGACATGATATGACGATTTTCGCCATTTTTTTTTATGGGCCATACTGTATAATATGCAAGTTGTTGAACATACAGATTTACTTAACAGTTTTGAGTTGAGAAATTGGTGTAAGGCTGATAGCAGATCTTTTTCGAGAAACTTGGTCTCTATTGCAAGTCTTCTAAGAAGTCTCTTTTTTTAATGGAAAGTCTGTAAGATCTCTATTTTGGTTAAAATGGTCTCTAAAGTATCTTTTTTCCTTATTCTGGTTGCAGTGAATTCTAATGCAAACATCTACAGGCTTAGTGATAAATTCAAAGACTTGAACATGGTTATTCAGTAGGATCTCAAGAATTTTCATCTCACAAAAACTCGAAGAAATTTTGTAGTGATTTGTAGAATCTGGAATATTTTCAGTGACTTATATAGGGATCACTCTAAAAATTCTTCTGGAGATTCCCCTACAAATTATCCCAGAAATTCTTCCAGCGATTTTTCAAGGGATGCTTTTTTTCCAACAATTTCTTTGAATAAATGCTTAAGCACTCCAAACGTGAGCACATCGTGGAGGATAAACAAAGAAAATCGTTGGAAGAATCACCGGATCCTAGAAGACTTAGGACTTCCTTGAAAAATATCGAAAATAATCTTTTTTTTTCGTGAAGTCAGCAAAATCTCATTCCACAAGTTCCAATATTTTGTTTTAGTATTTTATTTTACATCATGTTAAATTTTCCAGGGTAACTTTAAAAAAAAATCCAAATCATATAACGCAATTCCAAAAAGTATGTACTTTTGCAATCGATTCTATTTTTTTCGTAAAAATTTAACTATTTACATATTTATATGTCTGTAGAGATTTGTGGGGGTCCGGGGACCATGGCCCTCTCGGCCCCCCATAAATGCGGCCCTGTCTGAGCTAGAGAAACAGTTGGATATACCGTACAGCCCCGTTAATTTGAACGATACCTCATGCAAACCATCGGGGTTCATTTTTAATTCGAACATCTAGTCACCCTAGAAACGCATTTCTGGTCACGTCTTTCACTGTTTTGTTTTTGATTCTGCGTTCCGTTCCACAGCGTTCCATTCCACTTCACTCCGTTCCATGAGCTAAATGACGTTTGAACCAGTTTTAATCTGAACGATGTGCAAATTAGCGGGGTACAAATTAAAAAAGTGTTCACATTAAATGTGGTCAAACCAACGGGGGTACCCCGGTAGAGTACATATGTATAACAGTTATAAAAATCAATGAGCCACTCCCAGTAAATCAACCGCCAAATCAAACACTATAAAATTATTATTGATACACCCCACATATTCAACACTTTACATGACAACACTAACAGCGGGATGGCATAAGGATTAGGTGGGCGTTGGAATTGAGATTCCTGCTTGGATTCTGGCATTTCAATGTGCATCCTTTGATAACAGTGTAAATCTCGGGATTATGATATGGTTCTTTAGATTTCAGTGTGTGGATCCTGGAGTTCCTGTGAAGATTCCTTAGCCGAGTGGTTTGAGTCCGCGGCCACAAAGCAAAGCCATACTGAAGGTGTCTGGGTTCGAATCCCGGTCGGTCCAGGATCTTTTTTGTAATGGAAATTTCCTTGACTCCCATGGGTGTAGAGTATGATCGTACCTGGCACACGATATACGAATGCGAAAATGGCAACTTTGGCAAAGAAAGCTCTCAGTTAATAACTGTGGAAGTGCTCATAAGAACACTACGCTGAGAAGCAGGCTCTGTCCCAGTGAGGACGTAATACCTAAAAGAAGAAGAAGGAAGAAGATCCAGTGGTAGTGTAGTGTGGTATTTTAGAAAGGAACTCTTTCCAGTTTGGATCCTTAGATTCCCATGTGGATCTTGGTATTCTAGTGTGGATTCTAAGATTCCAGTGTAAGTCCTCGTGTTCCGGTAAAAAACTAGGTATTCCACTGCGGATCCTGGGATTTCAATATAGATCCCAGGATGCCAGTGTGATTGGCGGGGATTTTTTTGTAGATCCTTAGGATTTCAGTATGGATTCTGGGATCCAGTTTGCATTTTGGGATTTCAGTGTAGATCTTCGTGTTCCAGTGTCAATCCTGGGCATTCTAGTGTGGATCTTCAGTATTGACCGGGAATTTCAGTGAGGATGCTGGGATTGCAATGTGAAACCTGTGATTTCAATGTGTATTTGGTTTTTCAGTATAAATCCTAGGATTTTTGTAAGGGTCTAGGCATTCCAGTATGGTTATCAGAATTCCAGTGTAGATCCCAAGAATTTCAATGTGGATCCTGGGATTTTAGTTCTGGATTCTGGGTTTCCAGTGTGCATTTCCAGTGTGGAGTTTAGGATTCCAGTATTGATCCAAGGATTCTTGTAAATCAATTGTGGATTTTGGCATATCAGTGCAGATTCCTAAGATTCCAGTGTTTTTCCTGAGATTCCAGTGTGAATGTTTATTCTTCAGTGTGGATCTTGGTATTCCAGTGTAGATACTTGGGTTCGAATGTGGACCTAGGTTTTCAGTGTGGTTTTCTGGGATTTCAGTGTAGATCCAGTGATTTTAGTGTGAATTTTGATATTTTAGTTTCAACACAGGAAACCCCAAGATCCACACTGCATTGATACCAATTGTGGATCGTGGATTCCAGTGTTTTTTCTGGAATTCCAGTGTGGATCCTGGGTTGCCAATATGAATTAATTGTGTTTCAATGCGGATCTTGGGATTCCCAGTGCGGATACTGCGATTTCAGTGTGGACCCTTGGATTCCAATGTGGAGCTTTGGCTTCAATATGGATTCTGAGATTCCAGTGTGGATCCTGGGTTGCAACCTAGTGTGCTTCCCTGCTGTTAAGGTATGGATCCTGGGATTCTACTGTAAGATTGTGTTACTGCTTCGTAGACCCTAGGTTTCTAATGTGGATATTGGGATTTCAATATGGTTTGTTGTATTTCATTGTGGATCCTGGAACTGTTTGTTTGGATCGTAGTGTGTCAGTGTAGATCTTGGGATTCCAGGTTTGGACCCTAGGATTCCAGTGAAGTGTTGAATAGACTCACACTCAAATCTCAATCAATACGCTCTCATTAGAGATCCGTTTCGGCAAATCTCACGCTTGAGATTTTGATGCAAAATCACTCAATCAACTCAACTGTAAAAAATGAATCTATGACATTTGGTCGAAACACATTTGGTCGAATGACATTTAGTCGAATGACGTTTGGTCGAAAGTACATTTGGTCGAACGGACATTTCGTCGAATGGACATTTGGTCGAAATGGTATAGTTACAACAGAAAGCATATGATGGAAAGAACGAATCTATGCCATTTGGTCGAATGACATTTAGTCGAATGAACGTTTGGTCGAAAGTACATTTGGTCGAACGGACATTTGGTCGAAAAGGCTTAGTTATAACAGACAGCATTGGTCGACCTACATTTCGTGGAAAGAATAGTGCTCGAGTCTAAATAGTATGTAGCATTTTTTTCATTAATGCAAGAGAGATTGAAGTATCAGCCATTTTGCCAACAATCTATATGAGATTAGCAAAATTTTGAAAATCTTCCTCTTGCGTTTTTTTATGTTTCATAATGCTTTTTTAGTTCAGGCATGTTCTGAGATTCGAGATTAGCTGATCTAAAATGGACACGAGCCAACTTTTTTCACTTTAGTCAACTTGTCTTCCCTTAACCGATACTGCCATATATTTGCCTGAGGATGTTATTAAGCTGGAAGTCAGAATCAACCAATTGGCCATTAGTAGAGTTTCTGATTTCCGCATTCAAAATTCTTATCCACGTCCGTGAGCTGCAAGTCCCGGAATTTAAAGAAAGATCCCGAGTACTCTCTCCGAATGCTTCCATTAGATGAGCTGATTTTCATTACAAAGAACGATGATATTTCAAAAGAATAATAAACAAAGAAAACATTATGTTCACATCGTTGAGTAAAAATATAACTTGTTGAGCAGTTTTTCAAAATATGAGAATAATAAATTCACTAGAGCTAAAAAATGTCAGTCACTGGACAAAAAAAACTACTAAAAATTATATTTGAATAATCATTGAAATCCTAGATTTTGGCATAACTACAAAAAAAAATGTATTGAATTTAAAAATAAGACTACATTAAATGTCCATTATTTATTCAACAACAGTTATTAATTTAGATTATTCAAAAGAATAAGTTATCTTATCAATTTTGCAAAACTTAGGAAACAATCATCATTTTTACCAAATGATTCCGTTCAACTAAATATCATTCGACCAAAATAAATTTTCCAAAGCCATTCGACAAAATGTCCATTCGACCAAATGTCCCTTTCGACCAAAATGTACTTTCGACCAAATGTCATTCGACAAACGTCATTCGACCAAACGTCATTCGACCAAATGTCATTCGACGAAATGTCCTAAAGCCGTAAAAAATGATTCAGTCGCAAAACCCGTCAAAAACTCGTGAAACCCGAATGTTGTTGTTTTACGATAGAAAGGATTACTATAAATTTTATCAGACTAAACAAGAAATTATCTCAGGGGACGGACCAGGTGTAGTGGTTAGAACACTCGCCTCTCACGCCGAGGACCTGGGATGGAATCCCATCCCCGACATAGTCACTAAAAATTTCAGTGACGACTTCCTTCGGAAGGGAAGTAAAGCCGTTGGTCCCGAGATGAACTAGCCAAGGCTAAAAATCTTGTTAATAAAGATAGAAAAAATAAATAAATTATTGGCTTGTGTGAGTGAACTGTGGAAATACGAGACAACGAGTTTAAAAAGGTGAGCCAACTCATCCATGATTTTTTGACTGCTGAGTTGCGTGATTGACAACTCACGCATGAAAAATCTCAAACGTGAGTTATGAGAAATTGAGTTTTCCATACACTGTTCCAGTGTGGATATTGAGATTCCAGTGTTAATCCTGATATTTCAGTTTGGTTCCAAGGATTGGTGACGTAGGTTATAGAATTCCAGTGTGAAACCTTAGATTTCAGTAGAGATCACGGAGTTACAGAGTGGATCTTGCGATTTCAGTGTGGATCATGGGATTCAAACATTGGTCCTGAAATTCTGGAATTCCGGATCTTGGGATTTCAGTATGGATTCTGGGTTTCCGATGCACACTGGGCCAGGAGCAGAATTTAGCCAGACAAAACATCTAGCGCTTTGGGAGTGCATTTCTCCGGGTTGATGTCAAAGGAGACTTGTCTTGAATTTATTTGTTCTTTAATTTGATGATAAAAGTTAGTTGGAAATTTCGCCGCATAGGTGGCGCTGCGATGCAAACTTTTTATTTCGCATCCTAGAGCTTCCGCGTCTTCGGCAAAGTTTTAGAACTTGTAAAAATACGACAAGTTGTGGAAGACCCCAAAGTTCTAGGACTTCAAATAACAAAATTATGTTAAACAATGTGAAAATCACTTAAATTTTACGTTTTTAACACTTTTTACGTCAAAATTGTAAAATATTTCATTTTAAACACCATGAATCACTGAAATTCGATAACATGCATGCAATGAATGAAAAAAAATCTTGTTTTTATTGAAATATTTTGATTTTTGAACAAATTATTGGAAAATTGTCATAATTTTTAACATAACTTTACTCAAAAAGTTGCAAGTTTTTGCAAAAACTTAACAATGTTCCAAAATACGCAATATTTCATCTACCAAATGTTAAAGTTTGCCGGAAGTATATTTTGATATAGTTGAGATATCTAAATTCAAAATAACTATCTTTTCCATATAAATAGAATAGATTTTATCATTAATTTGATCATTATACTACAAGATTTTTGACCCATTGCATCATTTAAGATTTGTTAATCAAATACTTTTTGTTAGTCGCGTGTTAAAATGACTAGAAACTTGCATGCTGTCTTCTTCAACCGTATCAAAATCGAACGGTTGTTTTTATAAATGGTTTTATCACCACAATAATTAACATGAATTAAATTTACATGGTTAAATCTTAAAAAGTCCCACAGAACATTGGGATTGAAAAGATTGGTGACTTACCATGATCCATTTTATTGTATATGGATATCCGTGTTGCCAAAATCGAACAGTTTTGTGGCCAAAACCGATCCGTGCCAAAATCGAACGGGCACTGTATAATGTAAGAGTCAATCTTGTCCGGTTTGCATGATAACCGCACTATTGGTATAGCTCATCCGTATATATTTTTTTTATTTATACTTCATCTTCGACTAAGTCGTACAGATTACGTACAGATTGAATAATATGTATATATTAATTTCAAATTATATCGTTTACCAAAACGAATCCTTTCCCATATCAAAACTACCAGTGTGTTATTGTGGAAGTGCAGAGGACTTCTCGGCTTCCAATATGCATATAATATGTCAACATTTCCTCCCCATCCCCAAATTGACCTACATTCTGGAGCAGCTGGCGCGATTATTTTTTGTTCTAATAATGAAAGCATCGGTCTGTTGGTTCCCTATGTAAATAGAGCTGTTCTTGCAATAACCAAGTAGCAACTGTAGGCGGTCAGTCATGCTTATAAAGAATTTTGTAAGAAAACAACAATAAATATATTCTATTTATGTATGAAAAAGGTGGTTAAATTGAACTCAGATATCTCAAATATATCATAATATACTTCCGGCAAACTTTGACATATGGTAGATGAAATATAGCGTATTTCGTAACATTGTTGAGTTTTTGCAAAAACTTGCAACTTTTTGAGTAAAGTTATGTTAAAAATTATGATAATTTTACAATAATTTGTTCAAAAATCAAAATATTTAAACAAAACCAAGATTTTTTTTCATCCGTTACATGCATGTTATCGAATTTCAGTGATGCATGGTGTTTAAAATGAAACATTTTACAATTTTGACGTAAGAAGTGTTAAAAAACGTAAAATTTAACTGTTTTTTACATTTTTTAACATAACTTTGTTATTTGAAGTCCAAGAACTTTGGTGTCTTCGACAACTTTTCGTAATTTTTACAAGTCCTAAAACTTTTTCGAAGACGCGGAAGCTCTAGGATGCGAAATAAAAAGTTTGCATCGCAGCGCCACCTATGCGGCGAAATTTCCAACTAACTTTTATCATCAAATTAAAGAACAAATAAATTCAAGATAAGTCTACTTTGACATCAACCCGGAGAAATGCACTCCCAAAGCGGCTAGAGGTTTTGTCTGGCTAAGTTCTGCTCCTGCCCAGTGGTGCGATGTAGATAATAGGATTCAGTATAGATATTGGGATACTAGTGGGGATTTTAAAATTTATGGTATGGATCCTTGGATTTCAGTGTGGATCATACACTCTTAAAAATAATTAAAAATCACTCCCGGACGTAATTCACATTAAGACTGAATGACACATGATGTAAGTTGATGCAATGACGTAAAAATGGGTTCTGAAAGATGTAGTTTTACATCTTCATCATGTTAAACGATGCCGCTATGATTGACATTCCATGAATCAGACACCATCGTATTTAAAATGTGACACAAATTCGCGTCATATGGCTCGCTTGTTTTATGTGCATCCAAAAGACGTAAAATCGCATGATTTTTTCGTAGCGTGTAGGATTACAGTATGGAACCTGGATTCCTAGTGTGGATTTGGGATTCCGGTGTGGATCTAAGAATTCCAGTGACGATTCTGGGCATTCCAATGGGAATTCTTGAATTCCTATGAGAATCCTGGGCTTTTAGTGAAAATACTCTTGAAATTCTGTGAAACTTATGTTGAAATACCGTGCAAATGTTGTGAAAATACTGCGGAATAGTGAACAAATGGTTGGAAAATACATCGAGAATCTTACTTAAATGCTGGGATTCTTTTGAATGTCCTGTGGAAATCCTCTGGAAATTCTGAGATGATCCGGTGTGAGTTCAGAGGAAATCCTGTGAGAGCAATGTGGCAATCAATTAGTATTCCTGAGAGAATCCTGAGGGAAATACATCGGAAATCACGCCGCAACTCCAAATGGTTGGGAATCACTGCTCTATAAGTTACTTTCAATTCTTCTGCGCGGTATGGAGCACGTCGATAATGGTGCTCCAAGTTGAATGAAGTAATATCCGTTCGATAACCCGAGCGGGAAAATTTAATAGAACATCAACGACGTTCAACATTGCAATCGTTAAAGCCATTTTCACGCATTTTTTGAATGGAACACTTGAAAACTCGTAAAACATATAAGAAAATAAATCAACCAAGCCTTCCAAAGTTGATGCCAACGTTGGGGCAACAAGTTTGCCATGGAGCTGCAACACGAACAATCCCAAATAATTAAACGTGATTGATTGTCTCATCTGTTGAAGCGAACAGGTGTGACCGACCAGATCTGTCAGCTTTCAATAGCTTCATCCCGAAAAAAGCTTCACCGATGCCTGCTACGGTGGTGCAAGTTATCCCGTCATACGAAGCATGTTGCTTCGCTAATCTTGATTTATGATCGTGATTCGCACATCCAACATTCATAGATCCATCCATGCATAGTCAGTCAGTGTTAGCAATCGCGTGTCGTTCCAAGTTGGCCAATGGATGCGCTGCCAACATTCCTATCCAACAATGGTTTGAACAATTTATGAGATTTGTTGCAACCACTCTGGATTTATGGTTCCTTGCCACGCAGCAGATGGAACAACTACTAGAAACTGTCCAACAATGGTTCATTTTGCTAATGCAGTGGACAAACAGCCGCACGGAGGAAATCGATATTGACTAGACTGCTTATTTGCTGGAGCGGTGGCATTAGGCGAAAATATTTGATCGGTTCAAATGGGGGACTCCATCATAGCCATCGGTAAAGTACTGGGACTAAGTTGATTGGGACTTCATGCATGGACAGGACACGCCAACTACGATTGGTAGCAAACACAAATAGTCATTACTGGATGGAAAGAACAATCAATCAAAGTAGCTGAGTGGGGGAGTTAACGGGGTTTCTTTATAGCATTTTATGCTTTAGCGCTGCAAAGGCATAACAGTCTCTTGAGTAGTTTTCGTATCTGTGATGAACAGTTCCATGTTTGGATTATTAATAATTACAATGAGCGCACCGTATAAACTTCACGGGATCAAATTTTCACTGTGAAATTGCGAGCTGCTATGTCAACATGGCTGCCAAAACGAATGACGGGCTACTTAGCCATAAAATACTGGTTTCGATGGGTCTTGATCAGAGTTGCTCGCAGTCAGTATCAACGCTTAAAATTTGCTGATTTGTACAGGCCGATTGCGATACAATTCAGACCATTCTGTATCACATCAGCATCATGCTGTCTACCCCATCACCGGTGCATTGATGGCTATAGACTATGGATATCACTGATGGGATAAGTTTAGCCGTAAATTAAGCAAATAAAATGGCAATTTATCAGAACGACATTTTTAACAGTGCTGCAGATGGATTGAAACTATGTGTTGATCACTGAAAAACATTGATAACTTCGATAATTACCACGTGATCACTAATTTTGCAGTGATTATGATCTAGAGTGCGTTGTCGTATCACTGCAGTTGGTTGCCAAATCAAAAGTGATATTGACAGCTCGCAAGTGATATTGATAGTTCTAGTACATTAGCTGATTCGACTGATGCTGAGCAACTCTGGTCTTGATAATCTGTTTATCTCTAAGATATACGCACCAATTTTGACCATGCAATGATTAAATGACTGTTATTTCCAATAAATTGTTCAGTCAGAGTGATCCAACTCACTGAACGGTGTTCTTTTGTTCAGTCAAAGTGGACCAAGTACACATAGTCCATCAAAAAATCGTTCTATCAAAGGTTTGGTTATGATTTTTCGTGATTATCACTTCAAATTATATTGTTTGAAAGTAATACAAAAATTTGTAGAAATATTGGACCAAAATTTAAACGAGTTAAAAAATTATGAAGCATTAGAATTTACGCCCAATTTTTTCAAAATTCGAAAAATGTTACTTGGTCCACTCTGACTTAACGCCGACCAAATAATGTGAATTCTTTCCAAAGAGTTTTAAACTTATTCAAAAATTTAGAAGAAGACATGCTATTGCAAATTTGTCCACCAAGACAAAATTAAAAGCTTTGTGGAACACTATATATATCCCAAACTATTCGGTTTCAAAATATATGAGAACAAAGTTGTGCCATTTTTGTCAAAATGGGCGGTTTTTATTCTTGCATAGAATTTTATGATTTCTTCACAGATCTAAGATTCATTCAGTCATTCAAAATTAATTCATGAGTGAAAGAAATAATTCGTTTGCCTAATAATTTTAACTACTGCCATACACATAACTTAGCCAGGGTTATCCTAAATTTACAGCCTATTTTCTTCCACTGAATTATGCAGTATTATAAGATTCATTTCAGGGTTTCAGGGTTTTTTTGCTTACAACTGCGATGGGCGTGAGTTTTACTGGCTTTGCTGGCTGTGATATACTTTGCTTGGCTACTGTAGTACTTCACAATTTTTTTTTGCCTAAAAATCTGAAAACTATTCGAAATGAATGAAACAGTCATTCATGCCATCGTGCAATAGTTTTGAGTTCACCTAAGGATTTTTTTTATTTCCGTACGGGTTTTGGGCCGAAAGGTCTCAGATTTTCATGAAACTTTTTCCACAGGCAGGGCTCATCAATATATGAATAAAAACAAATTGAGAAAAATTCAGGGTCGCCTATTTTCCCGGAAAACTCAGTTGGAAATTTTTTGTTTTCCCCTGACACTACTTACTTTGAAAAAATCATAACTCAAGAACGAAGCATCATAGAAACAAAGTTTTTTTTCTGAAAATGAAAACAAATTTTCTCAGGAATTAAAAAAAAATTAAGTGGAAAAAGTTTTCCAACAAAATTTTTCACCGTTGAGAAAAATTCGTAAAGAAAAGTCGGAAAAACTATGTTCCAAGTCGTGTAAGATTTTCAAAGAAAATATTTTTGAGAACAGAATTTTTATAAATTTCAATCACTGAAATTTTTAAGATGTACTACTTTTTAATTCCTGCGTTTGGTCATAGTTTTTATGAAAAATGCCCAGATTTCTCGTACAAGTCTTTCGTTCGAAAATCATAACTGAAGATAAAAGCGTCACAGAAACATTTTTTTTGTCAAATAGGAATCAGATAGCATTAAGATGAAAATGTAAGTTATATACTGAATAATTGAATAAATAAAATTAAAAAAAAAAATCTTATTTGTTCCATAGAAAAGACAGAATCCCTTTTCAGCGTAATGAAAAATTGAGGCAGAAACAGTTTTTTTCAGTTTTCTTAGCGGTGTAATTTTTCATGAAAAATATCATCCATTCCGACTAATACTTTATTAAAACCAATCCCATATCTTTTTTTTCAGATGTTTTAGAAAATTTGCAATTGCTTTGATAAAAAATCTTTGTTTTTCCTACACTTCGATTGAAATATGGGTTTTCAAAGAAAAGGCTTATATGGTCATTTTCAACAAAATTGGCCATAACTCAAAACGAAAACAAAGTAAATTTCAAAAAAATTTCAGCGATTAAAGCTTATGAAATTACCTTCTCAAAAATATATTTTTAAAGTTTTCCACTAATTGGAACATAGTTTTTTCTGGATTTTCTTTACGAATTTTCACAACGGTGGAAAATTTTGTGGGAAACTATTTCCAGTCAATATTTTTTTTATTCCTGAGAAAATTTGCTTTCATTTTCATAAAAAAAAAACTTTGTTTCTACGATGCTTCTTTCTTGAGTTATGATTTTTCAAAGAAAAGGCTCAAAATGGCACATTTGCACATTTTTTACAAAATTGGCCATAACTCAAAAACGAAAAAAAAAACACCATTTCAAAAATTTCAGCGATTAAAGCTTATGAAATTATCTTCTCAAAAATATTTTTTGGAAAATTTTCCACGAGTTGGAGCATAGTTTTTCCGGATTTTCTTTACGAGTTTTCTCAACGGTGGAAAATTTTGTAGAAAACTTTTTCCAGTTAATTTTTTTTTATTCCTTGAGAAAGTTTGCTTTCATTTTCATAAAAAAAAACTTTGTTTCTGCGATGCTTCGTTCTTGAGTTATGATTTTTAAAAGTAAGTAGTGTCAGAAGAAAACAAAAAAATTCCAACTGAGTTTTCCGGGAAATAAGCGACTCTGAATTTTCCTCATTTTGTTTTCATTCATATATTGATGAGCTTTGCCTGTGGAAAAAGTTTCATGAAAATCTGAGACCCTTCGGCCCACTTTGTACGGAAATAAAAAAATCAGAGGGGGTTGTGTACAAGACACGACCGCATGACGTTAACTACGCCAAGTGATTTTTTGCATTTGAATTTTAGTCGATTTTCATAGTTGCAGCCGTCCTTTAGTTCAAACTCTAACATAATATTGTGACGGTCCCAACATTTTAGATTTTTAATTGACACCCAATATATTGCCGTAAGATGTAATCAAAAGAAGAATGAGCGAATAAGCTGAAAATGGTCTGCTTTTATAGTGCGCTTCCCAACCCAAAAGAATCGTGGAAGACAATATGAACGAGTTTGGTTGCGTAAGAAAGGGGTCGACATTTTCCCAATTTTCGACAGTCTATCGTCAAAAATCAAAAGTTTTCTCCATTTGAGTAAAATGTTGTATAAATTTCCGACCGATTGGTGGGAAAACATTGAAAATCTACCGATAAATGGCTGATTTATTACCATTCAAAATCGTACATAACTAGCTTACCCGACGTGGCTAGCCATGTTCCAACGAAATTTTAAAGCAAAAAGCTACGTACCGTAATCCGGGGTAACATTGATCGGAATGACTCATCTCGTTAAAAGTTCAAATAAAGATTTATTGATGAAACATTTTCGAATAATGAATAGTGCCTCTCTTTCTTATATTCATAAGCTAATGAAAATTAAGGTTTTTGCCAAATTGCATTTACTTCATGCGTAAATTTGTCAACTTTTTGAATCAATGATTTCTAGCACTTTCACTGACACTACCAAAAATTCATGTCTCACATGAGTTCTGCAGACGATGTGATCAAGAAAAATGCGGTTGTTACTAAATATGACATCGCCAAAAACGATTCCGTTGTCAAATCTTTTATAAGTTTATTCATTTAGGCAACATTAACTAATTACAATTAAGAATGTAGAATTTCCTTAGGAAATTGCCTACTTTTAGGCGTATTCCGCGGTTCAAGGTGTTTTTAATTTTGAAATAACTCAAAAAGTAAATGACTTGTAATAGTTTGGTCTTCATATTCGGCTTCAGGGGTCATGATTTTAGTAAGTAACGACATTTCTAATATTACCGAACGTTGTTTACTTGGGTGATCAATGTTACCCATATCAGCTGAATCAAAAAATCACTTATAACATTTATTTAAACATGTTTAAATCTTTCGAAAAACAAAACAAGGTATAAAATTAGGAGCGGTGGGAGCCAGTACTTGTTTTTAAAAATATAAAACTTGTAACATTTGTATTGTGAAATGAAAATTTGAGAAAAACTCAAAAAAATGATCAATGTTATCCCGGATTACGGTATAATCTTTCAAATCGCATGATACTGATGACCGCAAAATCGCCTAAATTTATGCTCTGGCCATACTCCATCGAGCACGTGGCCTCAATACAGTTGTAGTGTTCTAACCTGAAATAATTCTAGCCTTATATGCTGTTGTAGTGTTTCTTCTGTTGTGAAATATTTCAAAAGTTCCAGAAGATTCTATAAATTAGAGAGTAGGATCTTCTAGCATATTTTCCCGAAAAGCTGCTGCAAAGTAGTATGATTCATTATCATTTATCTAAATCACAGTTGTGGTGAAAAGACCATTGACGCACAGAGGAGCACCTAGAACAAATTCGTGGCCATAATTTCGATTTTTGAAAAATTGTGATTTTTGACCCCGCTATTTTTTTTAAACATAGCTAATAGTATGCCACATGTTGTGGCTACATTGAAAAGACGTCATATAACCTTGAAAAATGTTAAAAGAGTTCAAAAAAGCAGGATTTTAAATGTTTTTTTTTTTAACTTTTTATATTATTTAATCAGAATTATTTTGTACATGAGACAATTTTGCCAAAATAAACATAATATTTTTTACTGAACTTTTTGTTTATAAATACAAGAAGAGCTTCTGCATAAAAATTTCCAAAAAATATTTTTTATTTGTTTATTTTTAAGACTGTTTTTGCAAAACGAACTTTTAGTCATTTTTGGTAAACTTCAGTATAGAAAAAGTTACCTTATACGGCAATATCCGGCAATGTTTCGACCACAGTATGAAACTTACATATGTTATCTGTCAGTTACAGCATAAAACTCGTCCGCATATTTCCGCACTTGAAATTTTAAGCCTTTTGAAAATATTAATTTTTATCATTTTTTCCGAATGTTTTTGCCGCTTTTCAATAACCTTCTATCCCTAATTCAATTCAAGTGCATGTTCTTATGCGTTTGTTCAATGTGAAGTCCAAGAAAATTGAAATTTAAACATATTTCTTTTTATTTGTATAACCGACTTAAGTAAAAATTGCTAATTTTTATAAATAACGTATATCACATTTTTTACACATGACAATCGCCAAATCAGATTTAACAAATTTTTGAAATAAACAGAAATCTTGTAAGAGACGCTATGGTGCCATGGTTGTAAAATTCTATGTCATTTGAAGTTTCTTCTTTTTGTTGGAATTAACGTCTCACTGGCACAGAGCCTGCTTCTCAGCTTAGTGTTCAATGAGCACTTCCACAGCTGTTAACAATAACATCAATAGGTTTTCAGGAATACCGTAATTTCGTATGAAAAGGATAATTTTTCCCGGTTGGTTTTTATCTGTTTTCTTCAATGTTGACAATGCCAAACAACTGAATACAGGAAATAAGTACGACGGTAATCCTCCACGGGCTCATGTACAGAAATTTTCTATCAAATGTGGTTTTTGGTGCTGAAAATGGAACACTAAAATAAAAACTGGGGGGATTCCATTGATCACTTGTCAATGCGATTATTTTGAGTTTTGAAATTACTTCAACATACTGAATTCCGACTCCCTGAAAACGAATATGCTTCCAAATTTGAAAAAAAAATACTATATTTCTAAAAATAATTTAAAGAAAATCAGAATTTCGCGGAAAACGCCTCAATGTAGGCAATTTAGAAAAAAAGAATGTCTGATGTCTAACCGATACTGAATTAGGCCGGAACAAATCTTAAAATCTTCTTTTGTCACCTTCCATCAAAATGTGCCGGACGGGGTGGACAATAAATAATAAAATGGAAATTCAGGTAAATTTATCATTTTTAAGACTCATATGCCTCCAAAACCATGTTTTTTTGCCACATATAACCATCCAATGAATATGTTTTGATCATAATCATGCCTTTTTTTGTTTTTCATACATTAATAACATTTCTCATAATTCGATTTTTCAAAAATCTATCTCCAGGTTTTTTACCGTCTTTTTTTTCTTCTTGTAAGAGAAAAATATTAAAATTGCATATTGTGTTTAAAGATTTTTACAATTTAAGGAACACTGCAGAAATGTTGCAGTTGGATGCAACATTAAACTTAATTAAGATTGTTTTATTTTGAATATATATATGTGTCGAATTTTGAAAAATAATATGAAGAAAATTTGGTTCTGTGAAACATATTGGTTTTCTATGAGCTTTTGTACCGTATTTTTTTTCAAACCTGAGCGACTTTGAGATAAATATGCATAGGACGGCAGTATAATAGGTTTCAAATAGGGATAGTAAAAATTTGCAGTAAAATTCTTTAAATCTTACAGGTGACAAAGGTGATGAAACTAAAAATTTTCGGCTTTGTCGTGACCCCATACTTTTGGTCAAATTTGGAACTAAAGTACATATTCTCAGTGAAAATACATTTCAAATGTGTTAACTCAGCGGTGTATTAATAATTGTAATTTGAATTTTTTCAGATCAAGATAATAAGTTTATTACCAGAACGGTAATTTAAAATTTACCAATTTAAAATTTAAAACAAAATAAGCAATCAGAAGAAGCCTAAGATAAATAAAAAACTCGTATATTATTGGAGAAACCTTGACTCCAAAATTAATAAACCATTTTTATATGTAATAAACTGAAAATTACAGCTTTTTAGGATTTATAATCCAGTAACACATATAATATGGTAAGGATGCATTACAAAACAAGCTTAAAACACACAAACACAGTGCAAACCAACTCTTAAATAAGACATTTAATTTATTTCCCCCTCTGACTTTTGAAAAATTTGAAGGGGGGGGGGGGGGTGATGGAGGTGACAAAGTAAAATTCCAAATTTGTTCCGGCCTTATTTCAACAAAATAAACTCATTGATACGAGTTTTGCTGATTAAAAATCAAACAAACTTTTAGGCTATTTTTGAATTTTTGTTAATATCGTACCGTACATGATTCATGAATTTTACATTATTTTCTTAGAAATAACATTTATCAACGCAAAACAAATCTTCACAACTCTCGATCCAACAATAGTCAACAACGTTCATTCACACCATTGTTTGAAAAAATCGACACTATTATACGCATAAAAGTCCTTTTCATCGAGTTTTATGGTCCCAACTTTCAGAAATGACGGGTATCTAAAGGATTTTCAATGGACTGAAAGTTGTGGGTGAAAATGAATAAATTACCCAATAATGTCATGATTTTTACATTCATGGGAATAGGAGTTGTTCCAGCTGTAAAATTTTTACCTGATTATGCTGTCAAATTTTCACCTAATTATGAAGTAATTCTTATGAATATTCATCTACTTTTATTAAAATTTTAAGACTGATGGGCTTAGGCTGACTCCTAGTTTTGTTGATGCGATTCATATTTAAAACATAGAGAGTCAAAATAATCCGTTTGTGATATCTTGAAATTTGTTGATCAGATTATTTGTACAAATGAGGCATACAACTACAACTTTTGTAGAAGGCATGGAGAAAGCGTTCCAGACAAAACGTACCAGTCAGGTTTATTATTCCATTAAAAAGAAATTTGATTTCATGAATTGCAAATGCAATATTGCATTGTATCTTTTAGACGAAAAATCCAATAACTGTTAAAATTCTAATTATTTATCGATTGCTTATCCTCTTGGCGAGCTAGATGCGCATCAACTTATGACGTACAAATCTATTTTCCATCTGTTGGTAGAATATTCAAACGATTGGCCATCAAAAATTAAAACAAAAACTGTTTGTCTACAACGGTATTTTTTTCGATACGGATACTCACTGATATGTGGAGAAATGTCCTGAAACGGTTCGAAATTTCCTAATTGAGTTATAACAGTTTTTTAGTCAATATTTAAAGTATGAGCAGATCATTTAGGGTAAAAAATAATTTTGGCTATGATTTACCCAAATTACTCTTTGTGTGCGACGTAGGCAAATATCGTGTCATGGAACAGGAATGTTTTGGAAAGCTGTTTTAAGGGGGCAGGATCCGTCATTAATTTCGGAATTTTCAAAAGCAGTTTTTTCGTTCAAAATCAAGTAAATTTACATGAAAATGTGTTCACGGTATTCTATTCTCCAACTGAAACACAGTGAACACATTTTCATCGGATAATTTTCAGTTTTGAACAGAAAAACTGCTTTTGAAGCTTCGATGATGACGATGATTACGATGACGGAGAGTTGATCGTTAAGGGATCATTATAGTAAGCATACAATTTTGTTTTAAGTTTGCATCTATGAGTCGAGATCGAGCCATAGAACATCATGGAGATTTTGCTTTAAATTAATAAAACTCGAATATTTGGCGCACATTCATGTTGATCTCGCTTTTGTCGAACTCGGTTTTGAACCTAAGTTGGAACTGGAGAAACCCGTTTAACATTTTCAACTCCAAACCGATTCCAGATTACAATTTGCTTGAAATTGATTTGTTCACGTTTTAGTCACCAACCAAATTCCTAAACAGACGACAATGATGAAGGATTCGATTATATTCCATGAACTGGAATGAACAAAAATTCCAGAGAACTTCAGAATATTCTGTCAAAGAGCTATTGTAGTGCTCCACAATTTTTAATTGTAATGTTCTTATATTAAAATTGATCGTTGTAGTGTACTTAAATTGCTGTTGTACTGTTCAACGAAACGTTTCGAACAAACATTTCAAAGCGTTACTGACAGACAGACAACTCTGTGATTTTATATATATGATTTCGTGACGGTCGCAACATTTCAGATTTTCAATTGATACCCAGTGTATTACCGTAAGACGTAGTTAACGTCAAAAGAAGAATGCGCGAAGAAGCAGAAATTGGTCTGCTTTTATAGTGCAATAGCCAACCCAAAAGAATCGTGGAAGACAATATGAACGAGTTTGGTTGCGTGAGAAAGGGGTCGACAATTTCCCAATTTTCGACAGTCTATCGTCAAAAATCACAAGTTTTCTCCATTTGAGTAAAATGTTGTATAAATTTCCGACCGATTGGTGGGGAAATATTGAAAATCTACCGATAAATGGCTGAGTTATTACCATTCAAAATCTTACATAATTTCGTGACGGTCGCAACATTTTAGATTTTCAATTGACACCAGTATATTGCCGTAAGACGTAGTTAACGTCAAAAATCCCCCTGAGCCATACGCAATTGCATATTTTTTTGCAATTTCTTTTCTTAATAGGCTGTTTTTCATCACGCCTATCTGTTATGAAACGGCCTACTTTCCTGAACTGAAGTATGCAGTGCGGGAATAGTCATTACTCAACTGAAAACGAGTGTTGTAATGATTCATTACGCAACGCTTTCTCATTACGCAACTGTTTTGAGATGCGTAATGAATCATAACACAACACTTTTTTCAGAAATAGTAAAATGATGGTGAGTGCATTCCGATATAATTTCTATTACGCTCAAGCGGTCTTTTACGAAATTGCAAAAAAATATAGTACGTAACTCGTTGCAGAATTCGATTTTTTACAGCACAGCCATCATTCTGCAACTTGTATCGTAAAACTACTATTGTCAAAATCTATGCCATTTTTCAACCGATTATAATAGTTCATAGCTTTTCTAAACGCAAATGAGGTTGCGTACATTGAGTTTGAGATTTCACAGAATATTCGTGTTTAAGATGACACGAGAGACCGTATTATTTTTCCTATCTTTCGTCTCACTCTAACAATTATCATCAAAACTTTGTGGAAGCAAATCTCGAGTTTTTAGTGAACCGATGAAGCTGAAAATGTATTGGGTTGTGCACTACATATATAAAACCATAGTGATACAATTTTCACATCAATATATGGAGTGGTTTGGGATTTGCTTCTTGAAATGGATAGGGTGATTATGATGACGTCCCGTGCGGCCTTAAAGTAAGTTCAGGTGAACCCAAACTTTTGCACGATGCACCATACTGAGGTGTGAACCCAAACCACGTGTAGTAAGTGTATTAACAGCTCAATATATGTGTTAATATATAAATAATTAAAAACCGAATTCAGTACAATACCATTTAATTTCATCACAGTTTGTATCCCTTTTGATAGATAGGATTATTTCCATCTCTAATGTAGGCCGTCTCCAATGTCGTGTACTAGACTCGACTGGTTTCATGGCTACTTTGATGGTCCCTTGGATCACAGTTGCACTGGTTTTTGTGTTCTGTATCTCGATACCTCCCTAACATGATGGTCCCTTCAATATCGAGTTATGGAGAGTTGACTGTATGTCAAAACGCATGAATAGCTTTTCAAAGAAGTTGTACATGTTTGAATTTGGATAAAGTTTCACCTATCTCAACCTTTTTTGTAGTAACCTGTAAATAGTAGGTTCTAAAGTAAGTTGAAACACAGTGATTGTAAAGTGCAGTTCACGTTTAAAGCAGTAGGAAATGGAATGGAAAGTTATTCGAAAACATTCATCAATGAGGTTGCATTTTAGAGGAGAGATAGATGGTGTCTCTGATTTCCACTCCGACTACATTGGCCCTGTCCTATCACGAAGACTTTTTCGCTTGCTTTTCAATATTTGCTGAGGCATATGATGCCTACTATGAAAGCAAAACTCACGATGATGACTTTCAAGTTGGCTAAAATTTGACAAAAATCTTATTCTGACTGAACTATGGGGAAACTTTCGGGGATCACTGTTACTGATTTATCTGTTGCCCAGGAAAAAAAATGAATTATCATATTCACCTGAATAACAGTCTCCTTTCGAACCACCGATGGAAATCACAATATATTGTCTGCTCCAAAACTAATTTGCAATTCCACCTAAGCTCTGCATTTTAGTTGGAGTCTTGCTCCTTTGTGCTACATTTCTAAACAGGCGCCAGTCGGAGAGTCGACCGAGTAAACACCCAAATCGGAATTACAAGCAGCGTAAATCGGATTTGAAATTAGAACGATTGCCCCGGGGATGACGAGTGGCAAAAGTTAATCGCCTTTCGCATTTGTCATTCTGGTTGCCAAAACCTAAGACCGTTGTGGACCTCGAGACAAGAAATAACCACACGTACATCGGTCAACAAGCGATAAATTGGAGAGTGACGAATGCAGAGAAATTAGGTAAATTCAGTATTCTTCCCCAGATACCCAGTATCCCAGTTTCGAAATCTTTTAGAGTTTTTCAACGAAAATTAATTAGTTGAAACGATTGTTTGAACAGAACTTCATGTTTCAAAGACTAGCGCAAATATTGCCATATCTTGCAGTTCGCCAATTCCGTTACGACCTTGTCGTAATATAGTTTACTTTCCGCATTAAATTCAACAGCTAGGGCAGAAAAATGTTTATTCAATGAAACTTTTTTTGAATGAAGCATGGGTTGGAAATAGCGCTCATGGCCGAGCACCGCCAATTTAGTTTGCTTCCGCTGCTATTGCTGTTTTTTTTCGAGCTTCGTGGTTTACGGTTTTCTTGTCAAAGGAAGAATAACGGCTTGATTGCATCTTGAAGAGGTTGTATTTTTCCTCAGATATCATTAAATTCGCCAAAGAGATGAACGGGCTTTTTCCCTCTGAGCAGAGCCACTGCTCCAATGCTACAAAAAGAAAGAGCAGATACGCACTTGAATTTGATTGCCGAGCTTGGTGGAGAACATTGTGGTGGATGACTATTACTTCGGTAATCTGGGTGAATGAAATTTTTGTGGGTGTGTGGGTGGGTCTGTTGCTCAATTTTTATGTATGTAAGTATATATCGAAACCTGTTTTTGGAGTTTACTCAAGAATCATCATTGCTGCTCTACAGCTTGCTTGTACATAGGTTTTCCCAAAACTCTTTACGAGGGTCTCTATAGAGATTATATAGAGTTTTTCACAGGAATCTCTACAACAAGCACTGCATTTTCTACGGGAGTTTACAGTGATCTTCATAGGGATCTCCACAGGTCCATTATTTTAGATGCATCTCTTTCTCATTTTGCATTACGTAACCGTTGGAAAGATAGCCTGTCCTCCATGCCAGTGATCTAGAGCACTTCTTCTCTTCATATTATTGGCATTGCATCCTCACTGGGACAGCGCCTGCCGCTCAGCTATGTTTTTAGCACTTTCACAGTTATTACTGAGAGCTTTCTTTGCCAAATTTCCATTACGAAAAGATCCTGGACCGACCGGAATCGAACCCAGACACCCAGCATGGCTTTGCTTTGTAGCCGCGGACTCCTTATTACTTGGCTAAGGCCCCACTTTTACTGCTATTAGCTGAGGAGTAATCTTGACCAAATTGATCATTTTATTGCTTTTGTATCGTGTCGCAAGTATGTAGATACTAGATGTTTCATAAAATGTTCAACCCGAAAGAAACCTCCACAAAAAAGATTTGAACCAACCATCCAGCATGGTCCGCGTGCAGCTGCGCTTTTACAGCAACAGGTGTTTTATTCTACGAATTTGCCATGAAATCTCCAAAAATGTTTCCACATGGGTCTCCACACTGTCTCAAAAATAATCTTCATAAGGATCTTCACAGATGACTCTCCAGTGTTCCGTTGAAAGTAACTGAGTCTTTACAAGAAATCTTTACAAAAGTATCTATATATATTTGATTAGTTATCACAGATTTCTTAAAGGGTTGCACAGATTTCTCTAGTGGAATTTACACAGAAGTGTTAACAAGAATCTACAAAGAAATCTCTACAGATGTCTTTCTTGGAAGCTTCAGAGAAGCCCACACAAAAAAAGGCACAAAAGTTTCTCCAAGTCTACACTCATATCTTTACAGAATTTCCCTAACATTTTCTACCGAGATATTCTCAGAAAGCAATGAAAAACGGAAGTGGGTCGATAAAAAGAAGCTAGAATAAGAGCTAGTTTAAGACATCATAAAAAAGCAATGTATGTTTTTTAGGCTTGTAATTTTTGAACAGAGACCTTTTGATTTGGGCAACACGTCAAAATGTCTAACTTTTTTTGTTTAGCTTAATATAAACAGGAATAATTTATATTTCTGTTGCAAAGCCAATATGCTACATGAATGTTGATCAAATCGTAGTAATAGTTGATGGAAAATATGAAGATTACATATTTCATCCCCGATATAGTCACTAGGGTGCCAATGAAAATCGATTTTTCGAATTTCAAAAAAATGGTAGTGCTCAAACGTTTTGTCTCCTCGAAAAAAGTCCCATGCAAAATTTGAGCTCAATCGGACTTCATTAAGTGGACCCCCAAAGCGGTCAAAGTTTGGCTTTTTGACCCATGAAAAATCTCCAAAAAGGGTACCGTTTTGATTCATATTACGGACAGCTTCAAATTCCGGACACTCTCGTTTGTATGGGAAACATTTCACACGAAATGTTTCAATTTTCGCCGTCCAAAAGTTCTCATTTTCGAGGCTCGTTTTATTAGGGTTTTTCCATAAATATCATTGCAAATTTACAATGCCCAACTACCTTAGACGTCTTTTAAGTGGTTGAACGATTTCAATTGATGATTTGACTGTTCCATTAATGATTATCATGAGCTGTCCGTAATTCGAATCAAAGCGTCCGGAATATGAGGCAAAAGTGAGGGAGCGTCCGGAATAAGAATCATGAAAAGGCCACACGTTTTGATTTATTTAAAATTATTCAAGTTGCGGACGAGTATTCTTTACCCACCATCCGAAAGTTAAGGGCTTCCGACGCTCGATAACGCTAAAAAATCATACAGAATGATTTATTTTGTATGGTCCAAGCTGGTTGTGCTACTTTTCCTCGAATGTCGTTTCCCCGAATGTCGTTTCCCCGAACGCCAGTTCCCCGAATGCCAGTTCCCCGAATATCCCGTTTCCCCGAATAACCCACTTCCCAGAAAAGTTTTTGGAACTCATAATTTTCATATCTTTATACAGTTCAGGGTGGTGAACGTACTGGTCATCTAATATGCACCCTTCTTTATTTAATTGGCGGTTCTTACGAGTTTTACCGTCCTCAGCATTTTTGGCAACATGTGTATAGCCAAGAATGTCCAATTACCTCCTTCTTTTGATTGCTCATCGTTCTTTCTAATTCACCAACCTGCCATTGAAAACTATTATTGTGCCTATTTGAACTACACCTTTTTTCGAGGAAACGGGTCGTTCGGGGAAATGGAATTCGGGAAACGGGGAACTGGCGTTCGGGGAACCGACATTTGGGGAAACGACATTCGGGGAAAAGTAGCACAATCGTCCAAGCTGGGTTATACTTCACTGAGGCCTTAAATGTCCGTAATATGAATCAAAATGGTACATAAAATTTCCGAAATCGATTTTTTTTTTATGCCAGATGTCTTAGAAATGCATGAAACGTTGAGATCTGGTGTTATTTGGAAAATTTTTTTTTTTAAAATCGACCTTTTAGGACTTAGTAAATTTTTGAGTTGGGGGAGTGAATTGAATTTGAAATGAACGATTTGAATTCAATTGCTGAGAAATTCAAGGCAATAGTATTGAAACATATCTTATATCATTGTTGGCCACTGAAACCATATTATATGTGATATTTCATTAGGGTGTTTCATTTACTTTCCATTAGGGTGGTCCTTTTTTGTGTGGTGCATACCTACCGCATATAAAAGTGTAGCAACAGCTTAAAGATTAGGCTGCGTACATCGAGTCGATAACCAGTCGACATCCCTATGTCAACCGAACTCAGCGACAACGCGTTTCCGTCAACGACAGAGTGCATCACCATCACTCACCATCTTTTGGATTCGTAGTGTCGAGAAGGTAAGACGTGTTTACGGTGATCGTCCGGAGGCCATGTTGCTGGCTGATTCCTAGTATGGCAGAAATCCACATTGGCGATCCTGCCAGTCTTTAAATTATTTGTTATTGAAATTCCTGGAATTAATTTATTTATTAAAAAAGGAGAACAATTACTCGAAAGGAATCAACCAAAAAACATGGCGTTTATTTTTCACTTTACCTCATTTGAAACTATAAATTACAATCAGTTATAATTGTGCAAAGTGACTTGAAAAAATGGTACGTCAGTAATTGTGAAAAAAAAGATATGTGTTCAGATCCTAGTGTCCTGGCTGTGTTTATTTTGAGTGGCAAAGTAAGACCACAACAGCTTCCAAATAGAACGATTCTGGAATGTCCTAATTGTGTGTTTGACGTGGCACAGTAAGACTACATGGACGGGATCGGCCTCGGAATGTTCCGATCATGCAATACATGAGCAACACCACATGGCACAGTAAGACCATGGTGTTTGTAAAATTGGATTACTTATCAAATAACCTAGTAAGACCCCAACGGTGCTGAAATATTTACCATAAACTCAGATTTTGTGTAAGTTAAGTGGCACAGTAAGACCACACATT